>NC_135999.1:30257798-30545298 GCF_048128805.1 Centroberyx gerrardi
TTTACAAAGTGCTTCACATTAAAGCAAGGAAGGATAAAATAATACGAGCAGAGCAACAGATTTTACAAACAGATATTTTAAGACAACATAACTTAATGAAAAAAAAAGTACACTACAGAAACTTCAAATGAACAGCCAATGAACATCAATAAATATAAAGACAGCTGATGGTGGATATCACAGGCAGAAAGTCTGACATTAAAATAAACAGAAGTAAGAAAGAAAAACAGCCGGGCATTTGAAGGAGGACAATATGGTAAGTGTAGAAAAAAGTCATTATTAAAAGAGTAAGGCCTGACGCTGGGACATGTGCAGCATGTTTAATAAAGACTGGAAGTAAGTTCTGAATTCAGTTCTAAACACAGAAAAACAAGACCTGCTGCTCTTCCTTTAACAAGAATGTTTTATGAAATTGACCCAGAATTAAAATGAGATTGACAATATCAGAAACACTACTGCCTGAGCTTTGCATATAGCCTCGTATATAATATCTGTCTAATAGATATAAGGAATATTACATAATGTTAATGACACCCAGCTGTACATGGTATAACAGAAATACTTTGTAAAATGACAATCAAAAAATAGTTTCACTTTCAAGGGAACAAATGGTACAAAGTTACATTTTTAATCCCTTACACCCTGATTTCCTCTTAAATTTCCCCTTAAGTAGCTTCACAATTAGACTTTTTTTTTTCCATATTGTATGACAATGTCACATCCATATTGTGTATCTGCTCGTTCCAACACTTCACTTCATATAGCTGCTTATCATTTTCTACACATTTCCCTGTAATTCAGCCTGACATGTTTGGTATCTTTAGAAACCTTGGGATCTGGACTAGACTTTAAAATAAAGTTCTCTGGGTTTGAACAAAGCTTGGCTGAGAAACATGAGTTTGTAATGATGGAGCCACCAGTGGAACCATTGGTCCTGAAGTTACAGTAGTTCACCAAACTATACTTGGTGAAGACTCCTCCTCCTCCTCCTCCTCCTCAGTGTTTTGTGTTGTTCATGGTGCTGCTGCCCCCAGATGGACGATCCGACGTACAACAAGAGAGTGGCAGTAGCAGGAACAACCAGTGGAGTCAAACCATGAGGAGGGTCAAGAGTCTGCAGGTTTTCAGTCCAACCAAACACAGCAGCGGATTTCACTGATCAGCATACCTTCAGCCAGACAGGAGGAGCCGCCCAGTGGAATCAGCTGCTGCAGTGTTTGGTTGGACTGAAAACCTGCAGACTCTCGGCTCTTCATGGCTCTTGGTTTAAGATTTCACACTAAACCTGTGAACTCTGAAGAATTGGTGACACTTTATTTGGATAGTCCAGTGTTGACACTCAATAGGACATGTGTGTCCAGGGGCCCTGTAACACATAAACATGGATCATTATCACTATGACAGTATACCATCATTTTTTATTGATAAGCACAAGTATGAACTGGAGAGAAAAGTTTCTGCAGAACTTGTGGGGTTCCGGCCGGTTGAGTCACAAAGAAAGACAAACAGGGTGAGAAGAGGACTGGTGAGTGGGATGGAGAGAGAAAACAGGGGAGAGAGTATCAGTGATATGGAAAGATTATGTTCACCTATTATCAGAGGTTTGACCAAGTCAACTTTGCTCGAGTCCCAAGTCAGTCTCAAGTCTTGAGGCACAAGTCTCAAGTCAAGTCCCAAGTCTAAATGTAGATTACCAAGTCAAGTCAGAACAAATCAAGAGTCCAGTATCAATTTAATATGTTAAAGAAAACTAAATATCTAGGACTTTTCAATACAATATGGTTTTAATAGGATAAAAACTTGGTAAGAGCATCATGAGTTTGATTTCTATAATCAGTTTCAACTTCAATAAATTCAATCATTCCATACAAATTCAGAAAACAGAATTTAAATTCAGTCGTCTGCTGGAACAAATCTCATCACTTTCAATCTAAGTCATTTACACAAACACAAGATCTCAAGTCAAGACTTTAGAAACCTTTTCAAGTCATCAAAGTACAAGTCAAGTCAAGTCCCAAGTCACCAGAACCCAAGTCAAGTCAAGTCTCAAGTCTTCTCTTCATGCATCAAATCAGGTCTCAAGCAATTAAAACTGAGACTCGAGTCTGACTTGAGTCCAAAGTCATGTGACTCGAAAAGAAAGCAGGTGAATGACAGTAATTCCAAAGCTGCATCATCACCTTTTGAAGAAACAAGTTCCCTGCATGGTGAGAGAAGAAGAGACAGAGAGAGAGGGAGGGATCCAGAGAGAGGAACTGTAGAGGATGAACTGGCTTTGGTGTGATGCACTGATGAATGTCCTGACCTGTCGTGTCCTTTAGTCCTTTAGACAGAGTGTGTAGCAGCACTCCTTCAGTGTTTCAAAATGTGCAACTACTGGGTAAAGTCCATGCAAAAAGCAATGAGTCTGACGCGAATAAATCTCGAGAGACCATAACTCCATTTACAACGTTTAGTGGAAAAACAAAACAGTTACAGACTAACAAGTTTCGTCAATTGGCAATCATTTTCTCTCGAGATTTATTCGCGTCAGACTCATTGCTTTTTGCATGGACTTTACCCAGTAGTTGCACATTTTGAAACACTGAAGGAGTGCTGCTACATGTTAGTCAAAAAACTGTGTTGCTCCGTGGACTTTCTCACTCCAATTGAGTCTAATGACGGCGACGTCAATGTAAAGGAGCATTTCAACTACTTAGAATCTATTAGGCTATAGGCCTACATAAGAAACTATAGGACATCTAATGTTCTATAATAATCAACAAATATGACTATAGAACAAATTAACTATTCAATATCACTAGTATTTCAATTAACATTATTAGCTATCAACATTATTTCAAATATACAAATTACAAATATATCAAAATATCTTTTCCCCTAGAATGGCTCTTACAGAGTGCCTCCATGGTCCTCTGATGGTCTGGACACACCGAACCTGCTGTGATTGATGCTCTTCTGAAAAAGCGTATGAAAGAACAGTTTAGCTAATAATAAAAAAATATATCTGGAGACACCAGGGGAGACACACACACACACACACACACACACACACACACACCAGGGGAGACACCATAAAATACCATAACAGATTACCAGTGTACTCTTGATTATCCCATCACTATTCAAGAGCTAAAACAAAAACTGAAAACTCTTAGAAATGGAAAGGCCAGTGGAATTGACAATACTTAAACAGAATGGTGGAAAACTCCATGTTGCTGTAGTTAAACCGTTCAACCGAGTTCTAAGTGGAAATTTCCCTGTGATCTGGAACAGAGGTATTATCACAGCCATATTTAAAAATTGAAATAAATTTCACCTCAGCAATTATTGGGGAATCTGCGACAATAGTAGTCTAGGTAAAGCTGAACTCTATCAAAAAGTCAAATTGGTTTCTTACCCAAACATCCGACTTCAGATCACATTTATACCCTTCATACACGTATTAATAATTATGTCCACCTAAAAACCAAGGAAAGATTCTGTATTTACAGGCTTTATAGACCTGAAGAAGCCTTTTCATTCAATTTGGCACACTTGATTATTTTTCCATCTTCTCCAAAGTGGCATTGGTGGCATCGTATATGATTTAATTAAATCCAAATACTCTGTTTGAATATTGGAAATTAAAGAACTGATTTCTTTAACCTGGGCTGAGGAGTCCATCAGGCCGCAACGTTTCCCACCCTGTTTAACATTTACATCCAGAAATTAGCCACTATACAATCTCCAAGACCAGGACTAGAGCTGCAGGGAAAAGAAGTCCAGTTCCTGTTGTTAACCATGCTGTAATAACAACTGTAATAACTACTGTAATAACTGGGCATTATCCATCAACCGCTGGATAAAACACAGATTATAGCCTAGTGTTCCAAAAATAGAGATCACAAGCAACCAAATGGCACTTTACTTTGACCCAGAGCCTGTTAGTCCATCTGTAAAACACACAAGTGTCTTTGACAAAGACACTTGTGTGTTTTAGAGATGGACTATCAGCTGATCTCTACAAAGTATTTGAGATAGATAGTAGAGATCAGCTGCTTTCTTTAATTAGTTAACTTTTTCTCTGAATGCCATGTAGGCTACTATGAATATCTTTCGATTTGTCTATGTTGATGTTTTAACATCGAAAATCCAAGTTATTTTTTAAGATTAATTGCAAATTAGATTCCCCTAAAATACATGGCTAATGTCACAGGCCAGTCCCTTTATGTATCAATATAGTGAACGGTAGTCATGTCACACCATATTTGCACCCATGTATCCAGCTGCAAAAAAACAAACAACTGACCTGTAAAAACGTTGGCAGCAGGGCGGCAGAGGTCGGTTGGCTCTCTGAATCCAGTCTGTGGATTCTTCTCTCATGTTCATTTAATTTCTCCTTATTGCTCCAGTTAGCGAAGCTCCTTCACAATTTAGCCGTTACTCAGCCTGCTGCTATCCTCTGGATTAACCGGCTCTCCGCCGCTTTAATGCCAGAAAAACCAAACACCCAGCACGGTCACAGTCCTTATTGATATAACGCGGCCAACAAGGCCCTCTGCCAGGATGTGAGGAAGCAGAAACTGCTCAACAGAGAAAAGGACTTGAGGATTCAAGACCTGGACAACAAGCTTGTTGACTGTAACAAGGAGAAGGCCGCCCTCCAACGGAACAAGGCCCTCTACAAAGAAATACGCTGGGGAGAGAAGACCCTGAGCACCCAGGAGCAGGCCAACAAGCTCGAGGCCTGTGAGCAGGAGAATGAAACCCTCCGTCAACAAATGGAGGAGCTCCAAGAAATGCTCCACAGAGAGAGGGCCTTGAAGCCCAAGGTGCTGGACATCAAGCACAACACCTGTGAGCAGGAGAATGCAACTCTCTGTCAACAAATGGAGTGCCAAGAAATGTTCCAGAGACTGACGCCCATGAACTCCGAGATGCTGGTCAACAAGCACCAAGCCTGTGAGCAGGAGAAGATGGCTCAGCATACCACGCTTCAGCTCGACCGCTGGCAGAAACAACCCGGCCGGAGAGAGGAAGAAGTGAGCTTGGCGGCTCTGGAGAGGGAGAGGAGAGAGAACTTGGCGAAAAAACCCAAGAAGCCTTCCATGCTGAAGAGGGCGGTCAAAGCCCTGATCCTGGCATGCATGAGGAAGAAGAAAAAGGAGAGGAAGGAGTCCACTTCCAGCTGTGACGACAGGCCACCTCCTTATGCCAGCAATACCAATTTGCAGCATACCAACCTTTACCAGCTACTACCCTGTACCTTGCAGCCTACCACATAGGCGGAGATTGCCCCCCCCCCCCAGTGGCTGAAATATATCACTACAACAACCCTTGAATAAAGCTTAATTTGCACCTCTGCACAAAGTAAACCATATCAATGTGTTATTGTATGCACCACCAGTGTAAATCTCCATGTCACCAGCTAAACATACTCATCCACTTTGACAGGCATCACAGGGCTCTCATCTTAGCTAAAGCTCTGATGAGTCAGAGCAAGCAAAGCGATAGACGGGTCTCACTTCCGACTACTTCCGTCTTCACTGGCAGACTACACTGCTTCTTTTTTAGCTGGGAATGTGTCTCATTCAGACCATTATCTTTTTTTCTTATATATGTTATTTGATTCAGGCAAAATATCGTAAAGTTTAAGGTCATACGGAAAGCGGCGGGAGATCCAGATGTGTCTTTAAAGACGAGATGAAATGAAAAATGCCTTTTTAACCCTTTTAGATCACATCCCTGGTCATACTGTGCACCTATTTAACAATATATGCCAAAAAAAATACCAAAAATCTATTTCATTGTATTCTTATATCAAAATTCAATCATGTTTTCTTCCTGTAAAACAAAATATGCCGTGTGCTTACGTAAGCATGCCCGTAACTAATTTCAACCAATAATATCATGACATCCACCCATCAATCAATCTTCAACTTTTAGCGCACAGAGCTAAGAGGCTAAGATTTATTAGTTAGCTAGCTAGCAACAGCATGGTACTTCGGTGTGTCTTCGGGTGTTATGACACACCCACTTTTCAACGTTCAAATCAAATTCCTCCCAACGTTATGTCCCGCCTGTTTTTCCTGTTTCACTCGGAAATACGTCACGATACGGAAGTTAGATACTCTCGAAATGCAGTTTCATCTCGACTTTAACGTCATAAAAAAAAAAAAATAAAAAATAAAAATTAGGAGCTCCCGTTTCGCGCATGCGTAGTATGGTGGAATGTGATAGTGGTTTCTTCATTCATTATTATATAATAATTATTATACATATTAGAGTATAAATGTAATGATTATTATTCATTAATATTGTAAGTTTAGACAGTTGTACAAGTGTGCGAGATGAATTCCCAATCCCTAACGTTACGCGTTTCCGTGTTAACGGATAAATACCGTGTGCAGTATTTTCCCTCCTCCAGTACTGAGAGTCTTCCAACTTCTACTTTTGAAAAGATTAATCAATTCCAGTTTTGCCTACCGCCAATTGACTTGTAGTATTTTGTGTTTTTTTTATGTTGCATACGCGGGCACATATTTTTTTTGCTAGATTTGTTGTTAGATTTGGTGAAATCGAAGTAGCCTACTAGCTAAGCTGTGGAATTTTCATTAAATGGATATCCATATATCACCGGCTATCTTCATATCGAGGCGGATTTGACCAGAGGACTGTCACCAGAAAAGATTGTTGACATCTGAGACAATTAGCCACTGCGTTAGGTAAGACGGCTGTTTATTTGAAGTGTGTGTGTGTTCAGCTGGAATGAAACTGGAGGTAAGTTAGGCTCCTGCACAGTGTAGAACTTTTCCATGTGCTGTCCTCTGGTCTACTGGCAGGTCATCTATATTCCACTACTTTAATACTTTGTGTCGTATTGAATGTACAAGCCTGGTTTTGGATGTGTTCGTCGGTTGTTGTCTACTTTGTAATTTGTTGTGGTGTGGTGCAGCATAGAGACACTGCGGAGCGCGTCATACTTCGTAAGCCACGCCCACCGTGGGGGCGGGGGGGAACAATACCGCTAACAAACCGGGCGATCAGGAGGAAATCTTTTCAGATACGGACAGCCTGACAAAGTTTTTCCTGTTTTCGAGTAGACAAGTCTGTCAAAGAATTATTTCTTCCCACTGCCTCCAACAGAGAGGGAAATGTACATTGAAAAAATGAACTTAATTGGCCTCCATCAATGTCCTTTTTCATTACTCCAATAAAGCTGGTAAATGATCCCACACAGTGACCTGAAGTGAACTTTGACATTTACCACTACTTCATTTAATCACCAGGTAAGATAATAAATTGACCTTGAATCATTTCACTTAATATTTAAAAATCTGAAATACAGCTATGCTTTTCAGACTGTAAGTTTGAGCGACGCTGACGTGAAATTGGTTGTTAAAGTGGATTGTTGCTAAATTAACTATCTTATGTCAGCTAACAAGTGAGTGAGATTTCTCATTACTTTTGCACCCTGCCTACAGTGCAGTACTTAAAGTGTCTGTGGTACTCAACACTTTCTAGTAGTATAGTAGACTTTATAGTAACCGTGTAGCACTTTATGGTATTTTTGAATCTCCTTTAGTATCATTATAATATTCCTATAGGGACTTAAATAGTATCTATGGTACTCACTAGTTGATTAAAGTGATATTTGTGCTTTATGGAATTGTTTTTAATCTCTATAAGATTCCTGTAGGATCTTATAGTTTGTCTGTGCTGCTGAATAGTAAGTTTATAGTGAATTTATGGTAATTTATGGTATTTTTATTTTTATTTTATCTCTTATCCTGTGACATCACTATAATATTCCTATAGGAGCTTATAGTTTTGCTGTGATATCTGTACAGCATCATTCTCATGACCTTCTCCTTCATTATAGGATTACTATAGTTCACTTTAGTAAAGGAAAGGTTGCAGGTGCAAACAAACTGAAGACCTTTTGTTTTCAAACCTGCTGTGGCTCAGGATGAGAAAAATGTTCATCATGATCCAAATAAACAATGAAACAATGAAACATATTTGATCGTATATGATTTTAAAAAGAGGAAAATGTGAATTCCTTTGTTGTGACACTGACGCTTTCCAACCGCTAGATGGCGCAAATGTCCAACAGTTCAGCAGTCTGCACTTTGTTTTCTCACCACAATATGTTGGAATCTGAATGTTATTACACTAAAGCAGCTATCTGCCAAAAACACACCAGAGACCGTTTATTATCCACAGTATTCCTTTTAAAGACACACACACACATACATACACAGTCTCCTGCCTAGTTACAAACCAGTCAGTTTTCACCTGTGGATCAGTGTTTTTCTTTATGATTATTTCCATTCAGAGAGGAAATATTAAAAATGTTAAAGTAAAAATGTTAACAGATACTGTGAATAATCGGTTGCCTGTTTCTGTTCATTAAGACTTTTGAAGTTCAGAGGTGACGTGGTGTGTAGAGCTGTTTAAAGGTTCAAAATAGGCTACAGTATGTAGACTCTTATACATGTTACCAAAGAAAAAACCCCTATAATATTCCTATAATGTTCCAATAGGGACTTACAGTGTGTCTGTGGGTAGTGAATTTACATCAGTACTTACTTATTATGATGTATACTATGAATTTCTTATCATAAAGAATGATAAAAGGTATGTAAACTATTTTAAAAGTTCACAATATGTATCCTGTTTTATGCAAGTTACCAGCAAAAATTTACTATAGTAATATTCCTATAATCTTCCTATAGGGAGTCTGTGCTATACTCAGTTTGATACTTACGATCAATACTAGCCTCAAAACCTGCGTAAACTGTTGATGAAAACCTACAGTATGTGGACTGTTGAAAAAACCCTATAATATTCCTATAATATTATAGGAAGTCTGTGTCAATAGAGAGTTTATGTTTGATACTTTCTATAATCGATATATCATCATTTATATCATAAATATATATGTCAGCTTAAAAAAGTGGGTAAACTGAACACCCCCCAACACACACACACACACACACACACACACACGCACACACACACACACACACACACACACACACACACACACGTACCACTCTCTCTCTCCCCCTCAGTCCCCCACATGCGTGCGTCCAGCTCCATCCAGCCCTCGGAGGCTCGGCGGCGCGCCTTGCCTTCCCACGTCGGGAGGAGGATCCGGGGACGCGCAGCCTCGGCTCCTTTAAGAGAAACTAAGTGAGGAAATAATCTCTCCCTCTCCTCCCTCCTCCCCTCTTCTTCTCCCTCCTCCTCCTCCCCTCCTCCCTCCCCCCCCCCCCCTCTACTCTCCTCTCCTCCTCCCTCTCTCCCTCCTCCTCGCCTCCCCTCCTCCCTCCTCCTCCCCTCTCCTCCCCTCAGCAGACCAGACTCGGACGGTCTGGATCAGAGGAGGAAGGCGCTCCGGCGGAGCTGCGATGGGGATTTGAACGCATCTCCGCGTAAATTATCCGGCTACACTGACGGGCTTGGAGCGCGCAGCGGGTCGTTAATTAAGCCACAGGTTCGGCGAGCTGGATATTGATCGACTGTTTGATTGACTGATTGATTGACTAAGTGACGGAGTGACTGGCCGCCTGGAGCCGGAGGCCGGGAGGGGGACAGCGTCTGTCCGGGCTGCTGCTGCTGTCGGCGGACTGTCGCTGCCGTGGAGAACGGAGCTTGGGGATCGCCTGGTTTTCTGTGTGTGTGCGTGTGTGTGTGTGTGTGTGTGAGTGTGTGTGAGTGTGAGTGTGTGTGTGCATGTGTGTGTTTTCTATCTGTTGGACTTTACACCGTCGGTCCGTCTGAGACACACACGGAATTATTGATCTCTCCTCCGGTACCGGGAGTTGGATGTGTATTCTGCCCCGCAGCAGTGAAGCGGAGTCGGGCTGGAGAGACCGGGCCGATGGCGCAACGGGTGCGTAAAGAGCAACTTTATTAATGTGGGATGTGTTCAGTCTGCTGGTCTTTACTCGGCCTTAAATCCAGCTGCACGAGCCTGATGCACAGAACAGAAACACTGAAGTTCAGCTTCTGATTTACTTTTTCTTTCTGACACAAATCTGACAGAGAAATTCAGTCAGGAGGTTCAGACTGATGGAAGTTAGCCTGCAGGATAATGTGGTTTTCTAAAGGGAAAAATAACAAATTAATCATATTGTGAAAATATAATTTTATTCATATTAGTTGTAATTTTCCTTATGGAGTCATATCTACCCTGCTCTTTATTTAACACATGATGATACTCACAGTTTTTTGGAAACTCCACTAAACTCAGCTGCGGTTTATTCTGCAGATCAGCCGCTCATGCTGCAAAATTTCAATTTTCACTGAATTCTTATTTTAAACTTCTTATTTTAAGCACACAAAGCTGTTAGTCACATTAACAGATTTAATAAATAAAAACTGACAAATTAAATTCCTGCACACACACACACACACACACACACACACACACACACACTCACACTCAACACTTTTATAAAAACTATTTGGAGTTTTAGTTTTTGTTAATCACCACTGCAGACACTGAAACAGTAAATTATAAGACTTAATAAAATCATATTTAGTTTACACACATTGATTAGAAACCTAAAATTGAAAAAGTAAATTGTCCGTCAACTGTGAGCTGAGATCTTTTCCAAAACGGTCAAATAACAGATTACTTATTTTACTTGTTGAGGTAATTTTATATTTGGGTTACTAAAACTTTCTCTAATCTGCAGAAACTACAAATATTAACAAAAGCAAATGAATCTCATTAATCTGAACATTAAACTTATTGTCTGTGCAGAAGATTTAAAGATATTTCTCAGCGCTGCAGGCCCAGAACAACTTTTTTTTTCTGTTGAGTCGTTTTGGTTTTGAACTGAAGTTTACCTATTTAAAAAAAACTTTTTTATCAGCTATATTCCTCCAATAAAACGTAGTCACTGCAGGGTTTATGAGCTTTATAGTTGTGTATCTTATTATTATAAATGAGGTTCGTCTATAATCCATGCACATTTGGTCAGTCGCTAACTCTCACTTGCACTCGCACTTTATAATCGGCTGTAAACTCACCTAAACACATAATTTGCACATATTTATCAGCCTGCTCTCCTCAGCTGGAACAGGCTGTTGTAGTGGATTTAAACAGGCGAGCCGGTCTGCCATGTGTGTGTGTTGGATCAGTTGCAGGCCCTGCCTGGTTCATCTAGTTATAAGCAGATTAATGGAGAGTGAAAACACCTAAACTCAGTTTTCAAACCGGTTTTATCTGCACAATAAAGTTTAACCACCTGTCGATATAAATCTTATAACCCAAACGGATAATATTAATCATAGTAGCCTAAGTAATATCAAACTGTTGGAAGTTATATGAAGACAGGGATTTTTAAAGGAAAAATACAGATCGTCATGTTTTATTTTTCTGGAAATATAATTGATTTTGCTCATTTTGGCAGCTGTTTGCCTTATTTTGATCACTGACTGCAGGTCAAAGTTTACCCTCCTTTTGTTTACCACTATGTTACTGCATAGAAAATATACATATAGAGTAAATATACATAGAGAACATATACACATAGATAGAAAATATACATATAAAGAAAATGTAATATATCACCTACATGGAGAACCCCTCTTTCCAAGTTTAAAGATAATGTCTTTTATGGAAAAAATATATAAGTTAATGTTTTTCTTCTGAAAATATAATTGATTTTTGCTCATACTGGAGGCTGTTTGCCTTTTTTTGATCCTCTACTGAGGTCAAAGTTTACTCTCCTTTTCATTTCCCACTACATCACATGCGGACAATATACATATAGAAAAAGTATACATACAAATATACATATATCACATGCATGGAGAACCCGTCTTTCCCACTGTAAAGATAGGATAGTTTAAGGATAAAAGCATAAATTCATGTTTTTTTCTGATAATATAATAGATTTTTGCTCATAATGGAGGTTGTTTGCCTTATGTTGATTACAGTTAAAACTTCTTTTTATTGACATCACTGGTTATTAGATCATAAAATATCTTCACATGGCTCTAAGCCCTCACAGTGTTTTCCAACACGTTGAACATTTCCATGTGAGGCGTTGAGCTCTGTCCCTGTGAGGTCAGCGCCGCCATGAGCTTCAGCTCTCTAGATGAGCGAGCGGCAGCCAGGAGGTCAAAGGTCAGGGGTCACAGAGGAATGACAAAGCGCCTGTCTCTGCCCGTCCCAGTATGAAGACCTGGCCCACTACGGGCTGGAGGGGGTGGGGGGGGTGTACGGCGACCCCCACCACGCCGCCCGCTCCCTGCAGGCCGTCCACCTGAACCCCGCCGGCCCGTACCCGCCGCACCAGTACGCCCACCCCGCCCACCCCACCCACTCCGGCATGGGCTCCGCCGCCAACGACGCCGTCAAGAGAGACAAAGACGCCATTTACGGGTACGTTGACTTTAGAGAGGCCAAGGACCAGGAACCATGAAGCTTAGAGACAGACAGAGGAGACCGGGCCTGTAGAGCAGCTTCTATTATACTGTTACTGCAACCTCAAGTCCTTTACTGAAGGACTCAGTTTTAACTGAAGAAAAAAAAGGAAAGTGATACAACACAGTTGCTTGCAGCATGTGGGTGAATCTGTCTAAAAATAACATGTACAAATCTGTAAGACTTGACTCTTTTTAGACTTCATTCTCTCTAAGAAACTTTCTCTTTTCCTGTGGTGGAAAAAGTCCTCAAATCCTTTAAGTATCAACACCATAATGGAAAAATACTTCATTTACAGTAAAGGTCCTGCATCCAAAAGTTTACTTCAGTAAAAGTATAGAAGTATTATTAGTAAAAATGTACTTAAGTATGAAAAGTAAAAGTCGTCATTCTGTCAGAGAGTTAAATTATTGAAGCATGAACCTGTCAGAAGTATTTTAATGTTGTCGGTCTAACTGCTCCATATACTGTTGGGGAGTTTAAACTCTAACAATGCAACATATTTTATGAGCTTATCATATGTTTTGTGTGTAAAACCTTATTCTGCAAAGTAACTAGTAACTCCAGCCGGCAGATAAATGTAGTGGAGGAAAAAGAACAAGATTTCCCTCTGAGATGTAGAGGAGGAAAAGTAGAAAATCTCACAGAATGAGAATACTAAGGAAATACTTCATACTGAGGAAATGTACTGAGTTACTTTCCTCCTCTGATGGGAAAGTGAAGCTGCAGCAGGACTGATGAGACGTTGGTGTGAAGCAGGTGAAGCTGCTTCATCTCCTCTGTGTTGATTGTTCATTTAGTTTGTAACTGAGCTACAGACCAGACATCAGATTATCTTCACTTTACTGTTCTGAAGCCAGAAATCCTTCTGCCTGCTGCCTGGTCACAAGGAGACAGAAAAGACTTCAGTCTGCTCTATCATGTTACACCTCTTTCTTTCTTTCTTTCTTTCTTTCTTTCTTTCTTTCTTTCTTTCTTTCTCAGGGCCTTTTTGTTTAATATTACTATAAACAGAGATGTAGCAGAGGGTAAAAACCCCCCACTTTTATTTGCAGAAATAGTTTGCCAAATTTTCAGGCTGACATCAAACTTTATGACAGAAATTCAAAGCAAAGAAAACATCATGCTGCATTTCTTTCTTTCTTTCTTTCTCTTTCCTTCTTTCTTTTATTTTCTTTCTTTCTTTTCTAATTTAGAAACTAATTACCTAGTTTTTCCAACCTCTGTAGTCAACTCCTATTCTAATAATCTAATAATTCTAATAATCTAATGCAATTATCTAATTTGAAACATGAATGTAGCTTTCATAAACGCCTGCAGACATATTTTCCTATGCCAGTACCTCTTATAATAAATCCATTCAGACTGATTATTGATGCTTGTTATTGATCTGGCCTGGCAGATCAGACTCTGCTGTCTTCAGGTTTTCAGCAACTTCAGTTTCTCCACTTGTTGCAGCTGCACTGTAAAAACTCAGAGAGATCTCGTCAAATCAACTCACCTTTAATCACTACATACTGTATAGATGTAGTGGGAAATTGATAAGCTCCTGCACTACTGAAACATGTTTTTATGTTGCTAGCAAGTACAGGAAAAAACACAAAGTATTGATTTTTGCCGCACAGCAAGTTTGTAGAAAAGGTTCCTTTATTTTACATGAGAGAAAAAGTTTCGGAGCAAACGACGCAAACCTGAAGAATCAGGAAGTGAAACGTGTTGAAAACTTTTTATTTCATGTAAATTAAAGAAACTTTTTTAGAGATTTGCTGTGCAGAAAGAATCAAAACTTTTGTCAGCTTCAACTTGCGATCGCTAGTTATGAACTTCAAAACTTATAATCGTGAGTCCAGAAGGTTTAAAGTATCTTACCCAGTGTTCAATAAACCGACCATATTAAAGTCTATTATGAACCGGTTATTAGCAGACTTCCCAGCATGCATTGCGCTTGAGTGAACCCTCCAGAAACCCCTCCCTCTCGTCGTTCAGATGAAGTCACGGCACAGACTTGTTCTGTGTGGATGTGATGAATCATACATCTATTTCTGATTAAAAATGAGAATAAGGAGAACCATGCTGAACATTAGTGTCCAGTTCAGTCTGTACACTGTAAAAACTGTCAAATCAACTCCTCTTTAATCGTTAACTCAGTGAATACAGGTGTGTTTGTCATGATGAAAATCAGTCTCCAAGTTAGTGCAGAATCAGCTGCTTACTGTTTATCACATGGTATAATAACACATGAACAACCAAGACTAGAAACCTTCTCAATAGTGAAAGAATAAATAAGACTTAAGTTCAGCTGATCAGTTAGTGAATTCAACTGAAAAACATTTGATGATTGAACTTAAAGTCCAAAATTATTCAGTTTTCATTATTTAGTTTCAACTCTCCTCTGTCTCAGGAGCAGAATAAAGTTCTTCATGATGTTCTGCAGATAAATGTAGTTTAGTTCAAAGTTAAACTGAATGAGTTGAACTGAATGAATGTGAAGACTGAGTCGTCACAATCCTGGCTCCCGATTGGCCAACAGCAGCGGCTCCTCTAATTCAGATTAGGTAAACCTGCTGAGTCGAGGCTTTCCAGTTCACATGCTGCAGACTGGACCCTGATTGGACAGATTTCAGTCACTTCTTTTAGGTGAGGGAGCCAATCAGGAGCGAGTCCAGCTGTGATGCGTTTCCTGGAGTTAATCTGGAAAAAAGGATGGATTCTTTAAAATGCAATAACTTCAAATTGAACCACTCAAATACAGTCAAAATGTTAACAACGTCTTTACTAAACAAATGTAATCATATGAATATGAATAAAGGAAAATGTGAATTCCTATAACAGGGCCGCTTTAAGTTCGCTCAGTGAGTTTTATGACTTTAAAACAGCCGATGATGTTTGACCCAAATATTCAGTCAGCTCCGAACTTTCAAGGCAGCAGGGAAACTTATGTGTGTTTTTTAAAGTTTAAACACTTCTCACAGTGTTTCCCTCCTCTCTCTCTCTCTCTCTCTCTCTCTCTCTCGCTCTCTCTCTCTCTCTCTCTCTCTCTCCTCAGTCATCCCTTGTTCCCTCTGCTCGCACTGATCTTTGAAAAATGTGAATTAGCGACCTGCACGCCGAGAGAGAGCGGCGTGGCCGGGGGAGACGTCTGCTCCTCGGACTCCTTCAACGAGGACATCGCGGTGTTTTCCAAGCAGGTACCGGAGCGTCACACACACACACACACACACACACACACACACACACACACACACACACACACACACACACACACTGTTTTCATCTGCGTTTGACTCATAATATATAAGTGATATATAGACTCATAAAAGAGTTGAACAGCAACAGATTGGAGTTCTCTCGTGTTCTTTCAGAGGAGAAAAAACAAACTTTTTATGATTTTTTTGTTTTGTTTTGTTTCAAGATCCGATCAGAGAAACCTTTATTTTCATCAAACCCAGAGTTGGATAATTTGGTAAGTTCCAATATTTTTTGTCGTTTTAAAATGTGCAATAATTAGATTGTTATTAAAAAATGAAGTTTTATTAGGCCTATAAATAATAATAGGCCTAATAAAACTTCATTTATTTTTCTCACTCAGACCTTTTTTAAGCATCTTCTTTACACATTTTTTCTTTTTTCCAGATGATTCAGGCGATCCAGGTGTTGCGGTTCCACCTCCTGGAGCTGGAGAAGGTAGGAAACCTGATTTGGCTCAATAACCTTTGACCCCTTTAATTATCAACCTCTGAATCTGATTCAATCTGATTCAATCTGATCCACTCTGCTGCTTATTTAGGCCTCAATCTGACGAAAAATCACTCTAATACTCCTATAATATTCATATAGAGGCTTATTATGTGTGTGTAGTACTGAATAGTGAGTTTATAGTGATTTTATAGTACTTTAAGGTATTTGTTTTATCCCCTATGGTATCACTATAATATTTCTATGATATTCATATAGGCTTTATAGTGTGTGTGTGATACTCAATAGTGAGTTTATAGTGAATTTACGGTGCTTTATGGTATTTTTATCCCCTACAGTATCGTTATAATATTCGTATAATAATCCTGTAGTGACTGAAAGTGAGTCTGCACTACTCAATAGTGATTTTAGTGACATATACGGTAAGCTTAATCTCCTGTCGTTTTACTAGGATTTTCTGTGGTATAAGTTTTTGAGATGCTTATTAAAGTTTTGCTGTTCATAGTGTTTGTAGGCCTATAGTATCCTTCTAAAATGTATTATAGGATTACTATAGTTTTTGTAATAAAGCAGCATTAGTCCTGTAGGCTCCGTTCAGAAGATTTGAGCTGTAAGGCCTGTTCACACCAAAGCCGAGAGGTTTTCATTACTGCTGGTCTTAGTCCCTGCTGGCTCTGGTTTGATTTCCTTAACTTATTTAGAAGAGGATTGCGTGTTTTTTCTCTGTCTCGCTGAGAAGCTGCGGGCCCGCGGTGCTTCCGCAGGCTGCGATATGAGAAATACATCTGCATATGAATAACCAGAGCGATTTGTTCACCTTCAGCTGTGAGAAACAGGCAGAGCAGAGCCGAGAGAAAATATATACTGCATGAAAAGGCTTGTTGTTACAGCAGGAGCGAGGAGGAATAATGCGGAGTTTAAAAATCACGAAAAATATTACTGGAATATTGTTTTAGGGACTTACAGTGTGTTTGTGTTACTCAATAATGAGTTTATAGTCGCCTTATTGTACTTATTGGTATTTTTATTCCCTATGGCATCACTTTAATATTCCTATAATATTCTTATAATTTCCCTATAGGGACTTACAGTGTGTCTGTGGTTCTATAGGTAATAGCGAGTTTAAATATCATGGTGTTCTTTATTCCCTCTGTTATCACTGTAATATTCATATGATATTCTTATAATATTCTTAATGTACCTTTATTGTATTTATATAGTATTTGTATCACTGTGTATTTTTTGGCTACTATAGGCTACATATTATAGGAATATTATAGTGAGTTTATAGTGACTTTTTGTTGCATTCTTTATCTCCTACAGTATCACTATAAAATTCCTAACATTCCTATTGGGAGTTATATATGTCTGTGGTGTTTGTATAGTATCTATCCTTCTAAACTGTATTATAGGATTACTGTAGCTGTTAGTCGCGGTTCGTGCCTGACGGGTTTGTGACTTTCTTTTTTCTTTTCTTTTTTCAGGTTCACGAACTTTGCGATAATTTCTGTCATCGATACATCAGCTGTCTGAAGGGGAAGATGCCGATCGATCTGGTGATCGACGACAGAGACGGAAACAAGTCCGACAGCGAGGAGTTCAGCAGATCATCAGGGAATATCGATCAGGTGAGAGAAACCAGCGCAATGAAATCAGACCTGACATGGATTTATATTTGACATGGTTTTATATTTTGTTGTTAGTGATGATGCTTTTTGTGTTTAAGAAGAAACAGGCCTAAACCGCAACGCTGCACTGGATTGCATTAAAACACATAAATGCAGCTTTATTTCCTGTTACATCACGTGATTTTCATGCCTTTATGTCTGTTATCAGTTTGTGGCAGTGGGGTTGATGTCAAGTAACTAAAGCAATCTGCTTTTATCTGCAAAGTATATTAAATAATATGTTGGAAAAACCCACAGATTAAATATCGACAAAATATATTATCCAGCTGCAGGAATCACTTTGCTGTTGGAAACTAGTCAATTTTAACTGAAGAAAAAAAAGGAAAGTGATACAACACAGTTGCTTGCAGTATGTGGGTGAATCTGTCTAAAAATAACACAAATCTGTAAGACTTGACTCTTTTCTTCTCTCTAAGAAACTTTCTCTTTTCTTGTGGTGGAAAAAGTCCTCAAATCCTTTAAGTGTCAACACCATAATGGAAAAATACTTCATTAAAAGTAAAAGTCCTGCATCCAAAAGTTTACTTCAGTAAAAGTATAGAAGTATTATTAGTAAAAATATACTTAAGTATGAAAAGTAAAAGTCGTCATTCTGTCAGAGAGTTAAATTATTGAAGCATGAACCTGTCAGAAGTATTTTAATGTTGTCGGTCTAACTGCTCCATATACTGTTGGAGTTTAAACTCTAACAATGCAACAGATTTTATGAGCTTATCGTATGTTTTGCGTGTAAAACCTTATTCTGCAAAGTAACTAGTAACTCCAGCCGGCAGATAAATGTAGTGGAGGAAAAGTAGAAAGTCTCACAACATGGAAATACTCAAGTAAAGTGTCAGTACCTCAAAGTTTCACTTAAGTACAGTAGTTGAAGTGTTGTTTTCCCACCAAAGAAGAAGAAAAGGTGAAAAGTCAAGTAGTCTGCATGTTGCAGTCGGACCGAGCCGGTCTGGTCTGAGCTCAGCCTGCAGGAGGCTGCAGGAATCCGCTTGTTAGCCTTTAACCCTTCGCTCACCGCCGAGCTGCAAGTGTGAACTCAGCAGCTTAGTGTCAGCTGGCCGAGCGGCTCCGGCCTCGGTTTTCATCTCACCTTCCCTCTGTGGTCCATGTCAGAGCGCTAATCCTCCAGGTCCTCCAGGTCCTCCAGGTCCTCCAGTCCTCAGTCTCCATCTTCGTCCCTCAGCCTCACTGTGGTGTTTCTGCACTGCTCTTCCCACAGATCACCTGTCAATCAAACAGTGTGGGCAGAGCTTGGATTTTCTGTTGATGCAGTTTGAGTTTCTCTTTTCTTTGTGTGTTCTGCCATGGTGGCTATCGCTGCTCATGCTAACTACCCAGTTCTTCTTCTTCTGCTGATTCTGAACAAACCGTAAAACGTAAAACGCATCACTTCCTGTGCGGCAGGAAAGAGCGACCAGACACCGGCTGTTTAGAACAGACAGGAGAAGCTTCATGAACTGGATACAGGTTGGATCCTGTTGAGTTGTATCAATCAGAGATAGAGAGGAGCAAAACGGACATTTATTTATGTGAAAATGTCATGAATTATGACTTAAAGGGTTTGGAGAGTTGAGTTCATGTTTCCCTCACAGCGAGCAGCAGGAGGCTCCCTGAGACAAACTGAAGTCTGTTCATCATTTTAACACCAGAAAGGCCAAACCACTGTCACATAACGGCTGCTTTTAATTTTAGATTTGAAATATCTCAGCTTTCAGAACGTTCCTCCGTGATGTTTCTCATGCAGACTCACTTTCTATACAAACCAGTGTTGTCAAGAATTTCAAAATCATGCAAAGAAATTATATTGATGGGAGTTTGGCTTTCACCATATCCATCTGTCTCTCCAGTGTTGAAGCTCTCAGTCAGTTCTGTAGAACAGTGGTTCTCAACGTGGGGTCCGGGGACCACCAGGGGTCCTTAAGGGGGTTCCAGGGGGTCCCCAGCAAACTGATAAATTGTTAAACTTCACCATTATTTCATTTACAAGAAGTTAACACATTTAGAGAATGTAGAAGAATGACTGTTCTGATCATAGTTTCTCTGTTATCTCTCTACCTACAATACAGACAGTCATTGGATTCTGGACAAAATCATATCTGACAATAAAAATATTCTCAGATTTGGGTCCGAGAGACAAAATCTCATCAAATGGGGGTCTGTGGCTCTAATTTGGACTAAATTAGGGTCCTTGATATGGAAAAGGTTGAGAATCACTGATGTATAACGCCAAAACGTCACTGAAACCTTGAAATCTAAAGTATGACAAGACTGAATTATTGAACAAAATGATGAAAAGTTTAAATGGATGTCAATGAGAAGGGAATATATAGTGGGAATATCTGTACAATACTTTGTCTCTCCTGTACAGTTTGTCAGGCTGCTGTAGTTCTCCATAGGCTCCTGTATATTCCCACTAAATATTAGGGATATTTTGCATGTTGGTTCCACCATGTATTTCCATCTTTAATGATCTGTAGCAGCGTCTCTGAGAATTAATTCAAAGTTGCCCTTTATGGTTGTACTTGGGTTTATTCTGTGTGCCTAGAATGGCTCTTAACTGTTGTTGTCGTCCAGTTAAAATTGTTTTTACCTACTAAATAGACGATACAAGATAAACTCTAATGGATTTCAGCTGTATTAGAGAAGGCTGAGCTGTCAACTAAAGGAGGTAAATCTAACTGCAGCTATTATTTCTTTGTGTGATTTTGAAAATCCGCCAACGCCAGTTTGTACAGAAAGTGGGCAAGGGAAAAGTCATTTAGAGACATTTTCAAAGCTGAGATATTTCAACTCTAAAATTAAAGTAGAAGACACTCAAACCTTTACCAGCGCTGAACAATTCTCCAACTTCAAAGCTGCAGCCTTCATAACGGTTTCTGTTTGTTAAGCGTTTGTCTTCCGGGTTTGATTTTCCCACAAAATAGCACATGAAAGCAACCACTGTTTAGCAGCCGGCTTGGAAGTCCTGGATGTCGGACTTTCCCAGCAGCACATGAACGCAGCATAATAGTTCTGGCTAAGAAACAAAACTCTGTAATGGCAGAAATCTCAGATCCAGATCAGCACCAAAATCTAATCAACTGATCCTTGGGAAAAGAGTAATCTGTTCACCAAATTTCAGACAAATTTGTGTGTAACTTTTGGTTACAGACAGCTGACAGACAGGCAGGCAGACAGACAGACAGAGACACAGACAGACAGACAGACAGACAGACAGACAGACAGGTGAAAACATTACTTCCTACTTCATTGGCGGAGGTAAACAATCAGTTGACTTCTAGTGTTAGCAGTTTGTTGTTAGTTTCTGTTGGCTTGCGTTGTTTAGTTATTTTTGCCTTACTCATTCTAGGATGACAGGAATATTGTCTGGCCTCTTTGACCTTTGACCTCCTTACTGTCGGTTGCTTGTAATGCCGCTGATCCAGGATCTGAAGCTGATCCAGGATCTGAAGCTGATCCTGTTGATCTTCCATGTTGATCTACTGTGATAAGCTGCAGCTACAAGGCTCACATGTAAAGATGTGAAAGCTTCTTGAGCCTGAGTGGGAAAAGACAACAGGAGCGTGAAGTGAGTCTTGATGAGGCTCCTGAACGCATCGTGGCAGCGTGTTCCCACACCGACACCCTGCTCACAGCTGGCTGCACCCAGCGGAGCGTCGCCTTCACACTTCATTCCACACTTAACTTCTCCCTCGGGTGGGGCGGTGTTAAAGGGAGAGAATGCAGCAGGGAGGAGAGACTCTCTACTCTCTCTTCTCCTATCTCTCTCTCTCTCTCTCTCTCTCTGTCTCTTCTATCTCTCTCTCTCTCTCTCTGTCTCTTCTCCTATCTCTCTCTCTCTCTGTCTCTTTTTCTATCTCTCTCTACTGTCTCTGTCTCTTTTCCTCTCTCTCTCCCTCTCTCTCTCTCTCTCTCTCCCTCTCTCTCTCTCTCTCTCTCTCTCTCTCTCTCTCTCTCTCCAGTTTGATTTGACAGATTGTGAGCTTGGAGTTATAAATGTCTGTGCAGCTCTGAGATATTGAGCATCAAAGACCACACAAGCATAAAGTAACATTTAAAGATCATGAATATGTGCAGAACTCAATTTTGATTTAAAGCTACATAGAAACTTATAACTGGAAATTGAAAGTTTGAAAATTTTGCTTTTGCTTGTTGCACTCATACATAGAATGCACCTTGAGTTGCATTCTATGTATGAGTGGTGCTGTAAAAATAAAGTTATTATTAAAGCCATTATTATAACCCCCCCCCCCGTCTCTTGGGATCTCCTCCTGCTGCCATCGCTGCTGTTAACCGTTTGCGTTCTGCAGCATGTGTTCCACATTACCGCTCCGCGTTACGCCACTCGCTTGGTATGCGGCGTAACGCATGATATATGTATTTCCATTATTCCTCTTTCTACCACCGTGGCACTTTATTATTCATAGAGGATAGTAGTATGAGCGATCGGGCCGCATGCCGCCTGCAGCCGGATCGATCGTTCGCCTCTGATCTTCTCGCTTTCTCGTTTTCTGGAGTTTCCTCACAGACAAAGATCATCTCCGAACCTCTAACCCCTCAGATAGATTTATGTGTTCATAAAGAGCTCGACAGGTAGAGCGAGGCACCGACGCTGGCAGGGTTGGGGGTTCAATTCCCTCGGGCCGCCCATGTTAACAATGCATGCAGTCATGGTTCACTGTGGGGAAGAAAAGGTGCAGAGTTACGTCTTCTGGTTCAGTCCAAGTGACAGAAGGTTCAGCTGTGAACCTGTTCAGGTGTTTTGGTTGAAAGCTCTGTCAAACAGCAGCTTCTCTTCCAGCTGAGCAGCAGCTGATGTCATTTCAACGTCTCGTCTCTGTTTTCGCTCTCATAAAGCTCAGGATGTTTTTGCCATGTATTGCCCAGTTTTGGACCAAGCAGTAAATACATTAGTACATGTCAAAAAATTGAAAAACACCTGAGCCTTTAAATCAGGGCAGAGGTTGGTTCCAAAATGAGAAAACAGTGACACCTCTTCTTACAAAATGATGACTGATTAAAACTGTACCATTTATGGTACAGTTTGGCTGTATAGATTAATTTCAATCATCGAGGTAGTAAGATGTCCAAGAAAATAGAAACAATTGAAGAGTTGAAGACGTTTCACCACTCATCCAAGAGGCTTCATCAGTTCCACTGAGTGTCGGGGAATTCCCCGACTTTTAACCTCTGTGGCTGAATCACACCATGAAGTCATGAGAGTCTTCAACTCTTCATTTTAAGTCCAGTGGATTTTGTTTTTATGTTTTTTTGGACATCTTCTTACTACCTGGATGACTGCAGTGAATCTATACAGACACATTATTACATATTTAAACAATGCATAAACAGCTGTAAATATCCAAAATATGCACCAGAGAAGTTCATTTGTACAAGATAATGCTTTATTTTTATCCAGAAGACGTAGATGTCTAGTAAATTTTCACTTTTAAACACGATGTAGCCTCATTTGAGCCTCGACGTCTATCATCGCACACTTCACTACTGTCTCTGCGAAGGTGCCAGAGGGCAAAATAAATGAAAGTATATAGTAGAATATAGGAGAGTCCCAGCAGTATAAAACCTTGTTGTCTATAACTATTTAGACGTCTTTTAAGCAACTAATCAGAGGTGTGACCAAGTCAACTCTGCTCGAGTCCCAAGTCAGTCTCAAGTCTTGAGGCACAAGTCTCAAGTCAAGTCTCAAGTCTAAATGTAGATTACCAAGTCAAGTCCATGTCATTAATGTCAAGTCTCAAGTCTAAATGTAGATTACCAAGTCAAGTCCATGTCATTAATGTCAAGTCTCAAGTCTAAATGTAGAACAGCAAGTCAAGTCAGAACAAATCAAGAGTCCAGTATCAATTTAATATCTTAAAGAAAACGAAATATCTAGGACTTTTCAATGCATTATGGTTTTAATAGGATAAAAACTTGGTAAGAGCATCATGAGTTTGATTTCTATCATCAGTTTCAACTTCAATAAATTCAATCATTCCATACAAATTCAGAAAACAGAATTTAAATTCAGTCGTCTGTTGGAACAAATCTCATCACTTTCAATCTAAGTAAACATTAAAATGTCTCAGTGTGTTGTCCTGTATTCTGTGGTATTTATCTGTTCTGTAAATGCTCTGTCCTCGAGCCCTGTGCCTTCCTTCCTACCTTGCGTCTGATTGGCTGGTTTCCGGCGTCTTCCCCCTCTCCAGATCTCGTGGAGCAGAGATCACGACGACGCGGCGTCGATCCGGTCGGCCGGGACGCCAGGCCCGTCCAGCGGCGGACACACGTCCCACAGCGGGGACAACAGCAGCGAACAAGGTGAGACACATCAAGCCCCGCCCCCTTCTCTGTCCTCCAGGATCACTCCGGGGTCACAGGAATATTTGGTTCCATCTGTTGTCGGGTGCTGTGACCTCTGACCCTTCACCTCCTTACTGTCGGCTGCTTGTAATGTTGGTGGTCTCGCAGTTGAAGCTGATTCTGCTGCTGACCTCATTGGAAGTCAGTGTGGATGAGCAATGGAATGAGCTAGAAGGCTTACTGTAATATGAATGAGTTCATTACCTAATTGGTCTAATATCTAATAATGTGAATGATTACATGAAGCTCAGGATTCAGTCTCTCTAAAATATCAAGGATCCAGTTTGGGAAAAGATCTTAGCATTCAGGATCGCCTCTAAGACAAAACTGTCTTTAACCTCCCAACACACATGGTGTGAAATCTGTCAAGATAACACAATGTCGGCTTAATGGACCTGACATTTCTCAAGTCTTTTTATAGCTTAAAGGAAAAATCCTCCCTGAAACACTTTAAAAACAGCTGCTGGTGATGTACTTTTCATCCCTGGCTCCATTCAGTAGTTTGTTGTGTTTTTCTTCTTGGTGGATAACCGGCCAATCGTAGACGAGGTGACGTCACCTCCAGATGTTTCCAGCAGCTACAATGGAGTTTGATATGAGAAAATGTTTCAGGATGTAAAACATCAGCGGTAAACGTCAGGTTTTGGTGTCAGTCCCTCAGAATCAAAGAGCGAGGGCTTCTTTCTAGAGCCGCCATTTTGCACCAAGAGACGTTCAACAATCATACAGGGAGAAATCCATCGTAGAAGAGGAGAGAGACCAATTTCTCGTTCCTGGCCTGTGTGTGTGTGTGCGTGTGTGTGTGTGTGTGTGTGTGGGTGGGGGGGGTGCAGAGGTTTTTCTACTTGTTGGACTGGATGTGAGTTTGAAAATAAAGGGAGACGATCGAGTAAAAAGAGGGAGTGACTGATGAACGCCGACCACTGAGAAGAAGAAAGAGAGCTTTATGTTCCAGGATTTATATACCAACCTCCTTGTCCTCCTCCTCCTCCTCCTCTCCTCCCCCTCTCCTCCCCTTCCTCCTCTTCCTCCTCCTCCTCCTCCTCCTCCTCCTCCTCTCCTCCCCCTCTCCTCCCCTTCCTCCTCCTCCTCCTCCTCTCCTCCCCCTCTCCTCCCCTTCTTCCCCTTCCTCCTCCTCCTCCTCCTCTCCTCCTCCTCTCCTCCTCCTCTCCTCCTCCTGCCCCTCTCCTCTCCGTCCTCCCCTTCCTCTTCCTCCTCCTCTTCCTCACTTGCATACACTCACACAGACCTGCGCACACAAACGTAAATACATGTACGCACGTACAACAACACATATACACAAGCTGAAATACACACTTACATATGCATACATGGACCCACACACACACATACTGTACACACTTAAATTCCTGTACACACACACAAATACATACAGATACACACAAAGTCCTACACCTACACACTTATAATATATGTGCACACATATGAAACACAGACACACTGAAATAGGTACTCACATACATACACACACACACACACACACACACACATGCATATGATATGTACACACGCACAAAACACACACAGACTGAAATAGGCACTTACATACACACACAGGCCTACACACACATATACAGACTTAAACAGGCTACATGTACGTACACACACTCTCACACACTCACACTCACACACACAGCCCTCTCTCTCCTCACAGTAGCAGTGTTGGGTGGGGGGTTCTGGTCAGTGTGTGTGTGTGTGTGTGTTAGCAGGACGTTAACACACGGCTGTTAGCGGGCCAAGTGAAACAAGTCCTGTGGTTTCACTATCTCCCGCATACATTTACAGTTTAGCACCGCTGCAGGGGGAGCGCCGTCTGACCTTCCAACCACGACCAACCTGACTTTTCATTTCACCCACCTCATAACTGAAGTACTTTCTGAAATTCACCAGCTATTTTTACTATTTTACCTGCCAATAGAGGGCTTTCAGGTGGTGTGACTGTAACTCTCTGGCAGCCATGTTGGAGGTCCTCAGCTCTGTGAACAGCTGATTGTGTTTCTGTCCGTCTCAACAGAATTGAACAGACGGTTAATTTCTGTCTGTTTCTGACTGAACTGATCATTTCATCACTGATCCATCTGATTGATTTAGTGTTTAGGTAATGTCAGCTTGTTAGCTAGCTAAATGAAGCATCGCGTTAGTTCATTCAGAACACTGAAGTCGTGCACGCTATCAGCTGATTGGCTATCGGTTGTCCAATCCAAGCCGACTCTCATCACCAATCACATTCAAACAACATGAGGCGGTCTTTATAATCTGCCAGCTCACACTGCCGTTCATTCATGCCACTGCTGCTGTTGACCCAGGTCGATGCAAATTCCTTCCACCACCCCAACCTCCTGCTGTATTATCTGCTCCCAGGATGCTTGTGCAAGCTATCTCTATCTTTTATGTTGGTTCATATTATTATGATACTATGCCTTGGGGGGTTTATTGCGCTCCCCGCAGAATCTCTCGCATGCTGCTTGGATTCATTGGAGAGCATCCTCAAGAGCAGAGCCTTTTCCGCCAACTGTATGACCATTAGTGCTATAATGGTCCAATCTCCTTTGACGTAAGTGTCTCTGACTGAACCATAGTATCTGGTCAGCTAACATCACTGTCTTGTTGTTAACACATCTGATTAGCACACTAGCTAACGTATCTAGCAGCAGCTAGGGTTAGCATGTTCACATTAACATCAGTGTTTGCTGGCTAGTTAGCTAGCTAACAGTTTGTTCAGGTTAACTGAGCTGACTCTTCTCAAGCTACAACTCAGAGTGTTTTGGAGTAGAGACTAGGGCTAAAGACAAGACAGTTTACTGTGTCACAGTAACCAAATCCACCTTATCACACTATTCACTTTTACTGAGAACGTTACTGAATGGATCTACAGCCACACCACAACAAGCTGACTCAGCTGCTCTCTGGTTCTAGCTGGTTCCTATAGATTTAGACTTTGTTAACTAACAGCCAGTTCTCCAGTGTTCCTCCATCATGGAACCAGACGTTGTTGATAGGAGGTTTGTGACACAGTTAGAATAGGACTCCCAGTGGTTTCCTGCCAATGTGGCAGCGAGAGTCGACTGTCAGCCGCAGCCAAAACCCCTCAGTGTTTGGCCGGTGGTTGGTGTTAATTTCCCATCCTGGCAGCACCAACACAGTAACATGTCCTCAGCAGAGAAAGCCATCACACAGGCTCCTTGAATGCCCTTCCTCTGCCATAGGAATGTGTACTGAAGCTCCTGTCGTTCTATTTCTTTGTTATAAAGGCATGTTTTGCTTTCATAGACAGCAGAGAGAAAGACAGGGAAGGTGTTTGGATCTAACGGTGTTGGTGTAGGAGGGTTGAGGTTGTAGAAGAGGTTGTAGTCAATTTCTTCTCAATCTTCCTTCGCTCTCTGAGTCTTTATTCCCAGGCTGACCTAAACAGTGAGGTCACCTTTACAGAGCGCTGGATTGGTCGTCACTCATCTGACCCCTCCTACCTTCACCAGCCAAGGAGAAATGGTCCGTAGTGGAAGTGTGGTGGAAAATAGACTCTCTCTCTCCCCCTCCCCCCCCCCCTCTCTCTCTCTCTCTCTCTCTTCCACCAGACCACGGCTAATAAAACTTTGTACAAACACTTCTTAAAAAGCCGAGCGATGGAGGCGGCAGGCTGTGACCGCCCGGCTCAAAGCGCCGCTCTCCTGAAGTGCAACTGGACTGTTTCATGTTTTGTTTTTTTTTTCTTCTTTTCAAATCTCACAAATGTAGAAAAGAGGGAGTGAGTCACGGTGTTGAAAGGTTTGTGAAAAAAGAGTGAAAAGAATGAGAGCTGAGGGGAAGGAGGAGGGGGGGTACAGATATGTGCGGGGCCTTCAGATGAAACTAGCCTTTTTAGCTAACTCTGTTTATTAATGTGCTTTATCCCTGTCAAATTAACTAATAAAATAAATTAAATTAGAGAGACGAGAGACTCAGAAAGACAGACAGAGAGAGAGACAGGGATAAATATTTAGCCACAGATTTGGCTAAAATTACCACCGCAGACTAGCTGTTTGTGGGATGATGTAGAAAAGACAAAGTTTTGGTGGAATCAAAGTAATTTCTGAAGCCTCTTTTCATTCATTTGCATTTACGGTAACGCTTTATTTTCCGGGTCCACAATTTCCTAATAATTTCCTAGAAAGGAACTGTTAATTTCTTGGGAAGTTTAATGGAAAGAAACATGAAGTGAAGCAGCAGTTCTATAGAAACTGTCAGCAGTCTGGAGAGTCGATCAGATACTGAACATTTCTAAAAGAGTTTCCTGGAAAGAACTGCAAAACTATAAACTATTTATTGGAAAAATAATAGGCAGAGGTCAATTTGGTAACCCAAGTCATTATTCATATAATTATATAATATAGTTATTTGTTGAATCCTTAATTAATTTTAGTTAATTTCTAATTTTCTATATAACTACTACATAATTTCATGGTTCTGTCTTGGAAACAACAGAAGAAACTGGAGGAACTTACCAACTACCATTCAACTCTTTCTCTATTTCCCCTGTAATTAGAACAGAATTTCATGCTTCTTTCCAGGAAACGTCCTCAGAAATTAACATTTCCTTTCTCGGAAATTATTAGGAAATTGCGGACCCGGAAATAAAGCGTTACCGCATTTACACAGAATCTGATGCAATGGCTTCCTCCTTGTATAAAACAGATCAATGTGAAAAACAGGCGCTCAAAAGTTTGATTCTGTTTTTAAAATCAACTTTGAACGACTCAGGAACGTAAAACTCCATCTTTGAACAGCTGCTTTTTGTCGATTTCTTACAAAGTTACAAACAGGTTGTGTTCAGATACATGAAGTGTCTCAGTGTGATGTGTGAGGGACGGTTTCTCCCAATTTACGGTCAGTCCAACATGACATGAACATTAGTAGCTTTAGCAACAAGCTAGTACCATGGAAATTTCACCGCTGCTTTTTCTGGCTGTTTTTGTGTCCGCATGTTGTCGACAGACAGGCTGGTATCTGCCATGAAACCAGACTCTCCTCCATGTTTGTTGCTTTCTGCCTCTCTTGTCGCAGCGCGTGACGTCAAATACGAGTCACACGGGGAGTGATGGGGAAAAAAAACACTTTCCGATCTGAGTGTTCTGACTGAGTTGCATTTTCAGAGATCCTGAAAAGATCAAATTCTATGTTTTTTTGCTGCTCAGAAAAAATATCTGACTTGTATCAGATATGTGAAAAAAAGCAGCGTTAGTCCATCTGCTGCCACACTGTCTCTGCCCATCTTGTCTTCACACATGGCTGTGGACCAGCCTGATCTTTCTCACCCGAGTCCCTACACAGCACTTTGACTCCCTCCTCCTCCTCCTCCTCCTCCGCCTCCCTCTCTTCCTTCTTCCCACAACCCACAGCCTTCCTCCTCCTCGTCCTCCTCCTCCTCCTCCTCTCCTCTTCCTGACTTGGGTCCACAGGTTGTTGTGAGGCCGATCTGTCACAATCCATTAGCAGGTTGGGCCGGAGTCACCGCCGGCTTCTCCTTACGGCACTGAGGGAGAGAGCAGAGAGGGGAAGAGGGATCAGGAGAGAGAGGAGCGAGGGAGCGAGGGTGAAGAGGTGGGGTGTAAATCAGCCTGAGGGAGCTGGTGGTTCGGCCTAATGAGGCTGAGAGCTTGTTTATGGAGTTACGCATCATTTTTATGATTATTTCCACCTTTTCAGGCTCCGCCACGCGGCAAAATCCTGCCTCTGTTTTTGGTAGAGCGAGGTAAAAAAAAAAAAAAAAAAAAAAAAGCCGAGGCCCTTATCCGCCGCTGACATGAGGCGGCGCGGCCTGCAGTCCTGCCACAGCCCGGGACTGTCGCCCTAACCTTAGCCCGGCGCTGTTAAAAACACTGAGGAGAAAATGAGCCTCATTAAACAGGCAGAGAATGTGCAGTAAAAACACTGGGCCGGCTGCTTTTAGTGGTTTTTACTTAAAATGCTGCATTATGTGCCACGATCCATAACTTGTGGGGGAATGGAGGGGCGCACAGAGGGGTATTGAGCAGGGCAGCAGAGAGAGGGGTGGGGACGGCAGGGTCACCAGTTCAAATCCCCTCATCAACTGGGAAAATCTGTGTGTGAGTAACGCTCTCTCCCCTGCACCTACTGCTGCAGTGCCCTTCAGCAAGGCATTGAACCCCCAAACTGCTCAGTGTCTGACTGCAGAAGACTGTCTGGACTGGGAAGCTCCCAGTGTGACTGTGTGGAAATTAATGAATGAATGTTGAGCAGGACAGTACTGAAAAATAGTATACATTCATAAAAATGAACAGCTGATTTAATAGTCTGTTTTCACTGTCAGCCCTTAGAACTCTACTGTCATCAGTTAGCCTAGATAGTAATAGCAAAGTATATATTAGCATATATTATAGTATAATAGCTACTTTTGAAAAAATCTGATATACAGAATACAATAAGACTTGGGTTTGATGGTTGCAGCGGAAGTCACTTTAAATATTACATTTAAATGCATTTAAATGCTATTTCTGTGTTTCATCATTTGTATATGGACATGTACAGATATTGTGATATTGTTAACTCTAAGACATATTTTCCTGGCTTGCATAATCTACAACCAGTGTATTTGAGCTTTGAGCCATTGCTCCTCAGCTGAAACATTGCAGAGGGAGCCGGTGATGGTCTACCATGTTGTAGGACCCCCCCCCCCCCCAAACACACACACACACACACACACACCCACCCAGCTCACGCCTGTGTCTGGACAGGTGACTGCCTGGATAACGGCGTGGCGTCTCCCAGCACGGGGGACGACGACGACCCCGACAAGGAGAAGCGGCACAACAAGAAGAGAGGCATCTTCCCGAAAGTGGCGACCAACATCATGCGGGCGTGGCTCTTCCAGCACCTGACCGTAAGTGGATCAGCCTCACACTCATGCACAGTCACCTCTGTGGGGCGTTTAGCTGAGGCTCCACGGCTGACGGTGAGGGAGCAGGTGGAGGTTCAGCTCTCTGGTGCCACAGACTTTGGGCCTTTATTTTGAAGGAACACACTACATTTTTGGGAGATTGTCTTGTTCATCAACTCAGCTGTTAACTGATGAGAACATAGACACCAAAATCATCCATGTGTTCCCAATAACCTAGAACATTGGCTTTGGTGCTCCATGCTAACACTTTAGCATACACTATGTTGAGAGATAGTAGTTCCATGCTAACGCTTTAGCATACACTATGTTGAGTGATAGTAGGCTCCATGCTAACGCTTTAGCCTACACTATGCAGTGATAGTAGGCTTCATGCTAACACTTTAGCGTGTAGAGTGATAGTAGCCACTAGCATTATCCCAAAGAGAAAAGGGGAAAAGTGAGAAAGTGGGTCTGTCAGTTTTGTGTGGGAGTTTGGTAAAATTGACATGAAATATGCTAGAAAAATAACACACTGTTTTCCATAGGAAGCAACGGTGCTGGGTGATGGGAGGCTATACAGCTAAAAATGGGACAATGGGACCAATAGGACAATCTCCCAAAAACTGCTGTATTCCTTTAAATGATAATTTTAAATTGAAAGATTATCAGATCATTCTGATAACCCAGGATCAATATATTGGTGTCTATTAGAGTCATTGTGGTTTCCTAAGTGCAGCTCAAGCGATTTTGTGTCTGAGACTTGAGTCTTTCATTGTCCGTAAGTCATATCAGAACCACCACAGTTTAACATTGAATTTAGAATGTACCAGCTGTAGACGAGCCGATCAGAAGCTTCAGCGGTGAAATGTGTTCCGGACTCTGCGGTTCTGTCTCGCTCAAGAACACTTTGACGGACTCATGGCTGTTTTTTGGGGATTGAACCTGTGACCTTCTGGTTATGTGACGGCCTCTTTAGCCACCAGCCCACCCTGCTGCCCCTTGCCCCCTTTGAAGTCGTGTTGACACCCCGTCCCCCCCCCACCCCCCACCCACCCAGGGACATTTTCAGTCCTGGGTGACGCCCTTTGACCTCTGCTGTGCTCCAGGTGTTTCAGGCTGTTTAGAGCCAGAGCCGCGACCTGAAGACTCTTTTCTTTTCAGTTTGTTTTAGAGGAATAAAAATAAAAAATCTCCCCCATGGCTATTCTTCCCCCTCGTACGGCAAAACTCATCAAATTCATATTTGCAGATTAAATCGCGGCAGACCAACACTTACTGATTAAAGCCTGACTCTATCCAAGCAAGCCGTCTGAATCGATGGCGCCACATGAAGAATGAAGAACATTAAAGCTGAACAAGGGGCAGTCGTTTGATAAGTTTGGAACTCCAATACCCAGAAACCCTGTGTGGTGACGTCAGTAAAGCGGTCTGTGACGCTTTATACCAAAGAAAACCAAAGAGACGAGAGAGGAAGAGATCTAACGCTGGTGAGTCCAGCTTTCTCTGCTCACTGCTGGTTAGGAGACAGATTGGATTTCACTCTTATTTTATTTTATTTTTTTATTTTACCTTTATTTATTCAGGGTGGTCAATTGAGAGCAGATGCCCTCTTTTACAGTGACGCCCTGATACAATACAATAACAATGAAACATAAAAAAACAAAAAAAAACAATATATAGAAAATAAATAAATCGATACATATAAGACAAAGCATGTTTACGGATCAATAAAAATTAAAAGAGGAACACTCCACTGTTAACATATCATTCAATAAAAGTTATGTTTTGTTTCATCACTTTCTGTGTGGAGAAGAGTTCATACCTGATATTTATTTGGGAGAATCTACAGCGTCCCATTAGTGGTGATGGGACGCTCTGCTCTGTTGTCTTTCTTCTTTGTGATTTCGGCTGATATGACGACTGGATTTCTATATGAAGCTCCTGCCTGGTGCAGCTTTAACAGAGTGTGGTTGTGTGGTGGCAGGTGTGTATGCTGGGGTTCAGGCAGGGTGTGTCTAAACTTCAGTGTGTATTATAACATCATGTATCCCCGCTGAGTTTTATATTAATATCACTCCATTTATTATTTTCTGATTATGCTGAAAGTACGAACGTAAGAACGAAAGGATTTTTTGGTGTTTTTACGAGAGTGAAGCTGAAGTGAAACGTCCAGTAAAACAGGGAGGAGGACCGGCTCGGTAACTAACTCTGCAAAATCCCCAGTCGTGTCTGACTCATAGGTTTGGCTGAGGCTAACAGAGCCATAACACCCCCCTACCACCACACACACACACATACACACACACACACACACACACCTCCACCCCACCTATCCCTCCCATGCCTCCCTGCCTGCCTCCATACATGGAGAGGCTAAATCGGTCGGGCTCGGCGGGGGTCGGGGGCGCTGCCAGGACTCTCTGCTGAACCTGGAGGACGCCGAGTCCTGCAGCAGATGGGAGGTGAGAGGAGTGATGGGTGAGGGGTGGGGGGGTACCTGAGACAGAGGGGGGGTGGGGGGGCGTGGGGGGGGTGTTGGCTTCCGAGGTTAAGGTTGTGTGAATGTGTGAAGGGTAACCGTACGTTCGATACCTGACATGAAAAATAAGCAGCGGAACTGATGTAGCAACATGCAAGCAGGTCTGATGGTGGTTTTGGCCCGATGTTTCGGTTTGACGATATATGGGGCCGATATCGGTCTTTTATTAAATATCAGATATCAGTTAGTGTCGTACACCTCTGATGTGATGGAGGTTCCTCCTGATCACAGACACATAAAACAGGCTGGAAAACCTGAAACATGACATCTGATTTTCTTTACACATTTTATTTATTCATTTAATTGTCGAATAATGTGTTTTGGAAATTGTTCATTTTAAACGCAGTAATGTCTCCCAGAGTTTCTCTACCAGTGAACAGGTGTGGTGTCTCTCTGCCTTAAAGAGCTGCTGACACTAAAAGAATTTCATCAGTCTGGTTTCAGTGGAGAGTTTTAGTGTCCCATGATGCTCTGAATGCTGTTTCAGAGGCTTTTCACCCTGATGAGAAGAAAACTCTGAGGGGGAAACACTGAATACTTGTGATGTTTTGGCATGAAAATGAAATATCATCACAAAATATCAGCTATTGACGAATCCGGCCCGGGCCCGCAGTCGCATGTTGTCCCTCTCTCTCAATATCTTTCATTTCTCACCACTGTGAACTATCAAAAGGCAAAAATATGTCTCAGTGGAACCTTCAGTGACGTCTTTCCTGACTGTTTTTGTAACGGTGAGGAATGACGAAACTGTTGATTAGCTGAATCTCTGCTTTAGCATTATATTTCTTAATCTATCATGCTGCGTTTTAATCCTTTTGCGGCAGGCTTGGCAGCAGCTGCACCGATGTGTTGGTGAAGAGGGGGTGGGGGTGGGGGGGGGGTGGAGGGGTGAGGGGGGTGTTTTAGCTCCATGGCTCGTTCCCCTGAAGTTGTACACAAAACATTGCAGCTCATAAAAGCTAAGCCACAAGTCTACGTGCTGGTTTCACCACGTGCCTCCCCCCCTCCCCCCCTCCCTCTCTCCCTGTTTTTTTTTAATTTTATTTTTACAAAGTGTTTCATGTAAAAGTGAAAAAAAAAAATCCACTGGAAGGCGTAATCCCTGTTAATGCAATTAGTGTGTAATTTGCCACCCTCCTGCTCACAGATGTGCAGTAATAATGCCTCTGCTGGCAGCGGCTTTTTCACAAAGCAGAGCAGAAACAGGTGGGAGAAGCTTTGTGTACGCCACCATTTGTTTACGGTTGCCCAACTCATTAAAGAGGAGCTTTGGCTTACAAATTACACACGCCGCCCGATCAAAACAGCTGGAACGACTTTGCACATCTGAGCGCTTCGTAGCTCGACAACGAGAGCGCCGCAGAAATGTTCAAACTCCGGCGTCGGCCCGAAGAGACGAGCGAAACGACTCCCGAACTTCAAAGTGAGCAACGCAATTACAGAGAGAGGTTCCCCCCCGCTCGCCTGTCCGGCGGTGAGGAATGGGCCTCCTGAGCGGAGCGGGACAGATGAGTTAGCAGGAAGCCCCGGCGCTGACCCCGCCGCCCCCCGGCCTGCAACCATCAGGGGTCAAAGGGCAGCGGGACACCTCCATCCATCCATCAGCGTCTGTTTACGGCCTCAGAGCCGCAGATGTGTCCGGACCGGCCCGGCGGGGACGCCGCCGCCCCGCTCCGCCACGAGTTCAGCCGCCACCCAGCGCCCCGGAGCCCCGGAGACACGACACACGGGAAGTCCCTCTCACGCTGTCATGAGACCAGCAGGCTGAGATGCTACCAGGGAGAGATCCACCGTGACTCGGTGTCTCCCAGCTTGTCTCCGCGCCGCTCCGCCTGCCACTGCTCCCTCCATGTATGACCAATCTCATCATATTCATGTTTGCAAATTCAATTTTGGCAGACCTCCCCTTCCTGATTACAACTTAATTCTATCCAAGCAAGCGGTCAGAATCGTTGGCGCCACAGAATTAAAGAATGAAGCACATTAAACATGGTTGTAATTGTGTTTATGCCCTCGGCCTCCAAACATAGAGGCTAAAAATGTGAGTCTCCGCTGCTGAAGCTCTTCCTCAATATGTCCTTTGTTGAGTTATTATCTGCTATCTGCTGCCTCTTTGTCTCTGTTTATCTCTCTCCGCCTGTAGCTCAACACACAGCCGCATTTAGAAGTAATGAGAGGCTGATTATTGGTGTTGGTGGCAACGAGGGGGAGAGAGGGAGGGAGAGCTAATAATAACAGTGATAATAATGATAATTATAATAATGTGTGTCCTCAAAATTTCAATCTCTGCTAACTACAAAACGGCAAAAATCTCGAAGCGCGCTGGTTTGTTGGAACTACAGTTTGACTGATATGAGTCTGTGAAGGCTGATATACCAATCCAGGTCATTTTTGGATTAAAGCTGCCAATAACCGATATTTTGTGCCAATATTCAGTCAGTATGATTACATTTGACCGTTTTCATGTCAAAACATTACAAAAATAACAAGTGCTCAGTGTTTCCCCCAGAACTTTCTTCTTGTCAGGAGGAGACTCAGACGGTTCAGGGTGTGGAGACAGATATTTGAATTAAATACATTTGAATTTGTCAAGCTCATACTGAACCATTGAATTAAATAAAAATGTAAATACAATTTTTTAATACATTAATTGGGGAAAAAAATGTGTAAGGCACAGTTTGAAACTGATTGCAATGGATACAAAATAAAATGTGCATATTAGGGAATTTTACTTTTAACTATAACTTCAAATTAAGTTTTCTCTCTTCAGACTGAGCTCTCTGAGACTCATCCAGGGATTTAGGAAAAGCAAACGAGCAAAGATTCAATCCAACAACATCGGAGAGCGTCCTGCTAACTGCTATACTAGTTCTCACTGTAGCCACTGTGGCCAATCACACACATTCACTTTCTGATGTGATTTCCGCTCTTTTAGCGCAAATTTCCCTAGGCTCGGTCAAACTCATTTCACCAAATCACACACCTCTGGGTTTGGTGAAAATAAAAGCTTCTCTGATCGGATCTGGAAAAATAAAGACAGTAATAAAGTTCATTTCTACAGCTCTTCTCTAAAAGCAGAGTTTCTAAAAAGCACAGAAACGACAACAGTAACGTCTATAAAACAGAGAGAGAGAGAGAGAGAGAGAGGGATGGAGAATAGAATAGAATAAAATAGAATAGAACTTTATTGTCCACCGCAGCAGTGAGCAATGAAGAAAAATGGAGTTAGGAGAGATTGAGGAAAAAAGAGGTATCTGAGAAAGAGATAGAAGCAAGCAGATTATTTTTTCGGTGTGTGTGTGTGTGTGTGTGTGTGTGGGGTGGGGGGGGGGCATCTGAGTTCATTTTCCCCCAACGGCGTCCCATTGTGTGAGGAAGGGTGTTCTCTGTTCTGCGGCTCTCTCACCCTGCAGTGAAAACATCATCCATTACCTCAGTGACAGGCCCCCCAGGGACCTGGGGCCCCGGCGCCCAGCAGGGGCCGCCTTTATTGACCCCCAGCACCCCCCCCCCCCCCTCCACCCCTCCACCCCCCCCAAAAAAATGTCCAGCATGTGGTCACATACATCACGGAGCGCCTTTCTTCCCTGACAAGGTAAATGAGCGGCGTCTAGGCCGTCAGATAATGAAGCAGAGAAGACAGACAGGCAGACAGAGAGACAGACAGAGAGACAGACAGACAGACAGACAGACAGGCAGAGAGACAGACAGGCAGAGAGACAGAGAGACAGACAGACAGACAGACAGACAGACAGGCAGAGAGACAGAGAGACAGACAGACAGACAGACAGACAGGCAGACAGACAGGCAGACAGACAGACAGACAGAGGAAATCTTCAGCAGGTTCAGGAAGACTCGCTTCACAGAAAAGAAACACCTTCAAGGAACTCTTTAGGTGAAAAAAGCATGAATAAGTGCTTTATTTAAATTTTTTTTGTGTGCATTTTTTGACAGATTTATATACAAGTAGTAAAGCAAGAAAAACAATGCATAATAACTGAGTAAGACATGATTGAAGAAAAAATAAATACATAATAATAATAATAAATACAATAAATGATCATTAAATAAAATAAATTAAGAATAATAATAGAATTTAACAATAATACATTGGTTATAATAACAGATAGTAGGATACATTACTAAATGGGTAGAATATGTAAAGTCAGAGGATAAATCATTTCAGCAGGTAAACACTGGACAATGTTTCTATTTGATAAATTTAAGTGCTTTAAAGTTGTTAAACTAAGAAACAGGACAGCAGGGAGTGAAATGTGTAGCAACATGAAGTCCAGCTGTTCATTACAGCAGATGTGATGAAGACAAACCATGGTTCATATTGTATTAACCCAGTTCTGTATTATTATAACAGTGAACAGACATGTGGATCAAACTCACTGTGACCGACTGAAGAGCAGAAGTGTAACACAGCAAGAGAAACCAAACGACTCTCCTGCTGCTCTCATCCACATCTTTTGGTGGAACATAAATTATGAATTCAGGTTTCAGAAAGACAAATTTAACAAAAAAGAGGGAATTCCAAGACACTCTTAAAGCAAAAACATTAAAAACCTTAAGAACTGCTGCTTCTGAAACAGTGTTTAGACCATGGGACACTAAAACTCTCCACTGAAACCCAGGATACTAACACTAATTATATCATCATGCATACTTCAAAATCAGATTGTAATTGTATGGAATCTGATCAAAAAGTCTCATTAGAATCAGTTCAGGTCCCACAGACAACCAGTTTCTACAATAAATCTGTAATCAATCGACACTGACTGGACCAGATCTGATTATTATAATAAAAGACCAATATGTCTAACATACACACACACACACACACACACACACACTCCTCCTCACTCCAAATGAGTGGTAATTACTCCCTCTAACAGGTTTACTGGGCCACTAAACAACATAACCCCCCCCTCCCCACACACACACACACACACACCAACAGGCCTCCAACCAGCAGGTATAGAGGAGTTTCATACCACACACACACACACACACACACACACAGCATCTCCATGGTCCAGTGTTCCGTCATGGCTGTGTAGTAATGAGGCTGGTTGGCTGTAAGAGAGTTTCTCATTAGAGTATTGAGTAAGGAGAGGAGGAGGAAGAGGAGGAGGAGGAGGGAGAGGAGGAGGAGGAGGGAGAGGAGGAAGAGGAGAAGGTGAGGAGGAGGAGGAGGAGGGAGAGGAGGAGGAGGAGGAAGAGGAGAAGGTGAGGAGGAGATACAAGGAGATGAGAGGAGGAGGGGAAAAGATGAAGAGGGGAGAGGAGGAGGAAGAGATGTGTGTGTGGTAGAGACAGTGGAGGCTTGTAGGTTAGCACATGTGTGAGTGTTTGCATGTGCGCGTGTGTGTGTGTGTGTGTGTGTGTGTGTGTGTGTGTCAGAGCATGACAGAGTGTGTTTTTGAAGGTGTGTTACATGTATTTACCTGCCTGCAGGAGCGTGTGTGAGTCCAGACCTGCAGCCTGCCTCCAGTGCTGTTAATGTGCTGATGAAAGGAGGTGTGTGTGTGTGTGTGTGTGTGTGTGTGTATAGATATATATATATATACCCTAATAGACCTTATTCCCACGGCGGCCATTTTGAAGTGACTCAGGCTGGAGGAAAAAGTCAGTCCAGCTCTGTCCTGCTGCTGTGGACCGACAGACAAACTTCAGGAATCGGTCAAACATTTATTATTTCTCAGATTCTCCACTGAACTGGAAAACATATTAGAAATGAGTGAATCTCAAGAATCCAGAGGGATATAGGTTCACATTTTGAGGGAATATATTTGCCCCACACACATACGATATGTAATACAACTACAAGCATAAAGTGTTTTGCTCTTAAACACACACAGTCACGCTGGTACATATGAAATGTAATACACCTATAAACATGCACTGTCTTTTAAACACACACACACAAACACTCCAACCAGGTATAACTGCCTTGTGGTTAATTGTTTGAGCGCTCAGGTGGAGGCAGGCAGCCAGTCATCACCCCCCCCACCCACACACACACACACTGCCCCCCCCCCCCCCCCCCCAACCCCCATCCCGGAGGGCGTGGCCAGGTCCTGTCCCAGCATGCTCCTGGAGTAATGGCTGATGAGTGACTCTGAGCTGGTGTTTCCCCCCAGGAGCTGATCTGGGGTCAGATTACCTCCTCCACACTCTGACCTGACTGACAGCTTCAGTTCATCATTTAGATCAAACTGTCATCCGGAGAGACTGAAGCTATAGATCTGAGATTATTTGCTTTATTCAGTCTCCATCATCACTGTGGTGTTTCTGCGCTGCACTTCCCACAGATCAGCTGTCAGTCAAACAGTGTGTAATCCAAAAATTCACATTTCATGGGAAACCTTTAAAAATACCACAGTAATATTGCTCCTTGTGTCAGACTGCGATCAGTTCATCACTCCTAAAGACGAACTGGGATCAGCTCAACCTGCTCAGCCTTCATGGAGGTTCAGTAAAGCTGATCTGAGAGCAGCCTGGAGGTTCAGGCCCGACCTCAGCACTAATAGCAGGTTTGGGGCTGGGCCAGGCTGGGAGCGTCGAGGCGGTCGGAGCCGCCGGTCCTGCTAACAGGATTATAATTTTATAATGAGCAGGTGGCTCCAGATTAGAGCCTGAGTGGAAACTCTGAAATTAGGCTGGAGGTTCACCAGCCTCTGCTGCCGCACCATGTGTTTCTACTTTCCACTCATTTTTCGGAGGAAGATTTCGCGGTTTCACATATATAGCTTGTTTTCATGTTGCATGCGATGGGGTGTGATGAGCTGCTGGGCCTCGTCCGTCCGGACTGAAGGGAATATGAATCCTTACAGTAGTCTGGTTGCTCCGGCGCCCTATCGGCTCATTTGACACTCGTAAAACGAGTTGTTTTTCTCGGCTGCAGAACACTGAGACAATCTAAAAGTTCATGCCTCCGGGAAACAGTTTCTCGCCATTCTTCACTCACTTTGCTTCATCTCGTTTGATGAAATTATCAGTGTTGTTGTGGAACAAAGCACCTCCCTGGAGAAGGCTGCTAGACACAGGATGAAAATTTGATGAAGCAACATCATGATTATCAGTCTTTGTGGCAAATTAGATGCAGTTTAGGCCAATTACCTACTATCAGATCACATGGAAAACACCGAGCACGGCACCCACTCTAAATTGACTCCGTGGCGGAGAGAAGAAGGGGATGGGGGGGGAGAAAGAAAAAGACATCAAAGACTTTCCATCCCTGCCTCCACCGCAGAGAGGGATGTGGTTCATCCATCTTCTCCTGGTGCGGCGAGGAGCTTGTCATTTGGCCCGGCGCTGTGGAAACGTCCCGGGGCGCTCCGACGCCTTGCACCACTCGGGCCGGTCGCACTGCAGCTACCGTACAGCTGGGACTGCTTCAGTAGCACCAGGAGCTGTGACCTCACTGCTTTATATGTGTTCTCCTTTTTGTCCTTACTGCCTTGCCCTACTTCTCTATGGTAATTTTTCTTTCCTTTTCTGTCCTGTCTCACATGCCGACTTGGCTGAGGGAGCAACAACCCACAGTGGAAACAAACTGAGGGCTTTTTCTGTGCGTGTTATCCTTGACAATTTTTGTCTTCACATGCATAGAGGCTGTGTTTTAAATTTATCAAATAAGGCCGTGATCACATGAGAAGCTCCTCTGAACACCCCTGTGCCTTTTTTCAGTTGTTACCTCCATCAAGGAGGTCATGTTTTCACCTGCAGGTTAGCAGGATATCTCAAAAAGTTGGGCACAACTTGAAAGGTGCATAACTTCCTTGCGGGGTGTTGTCAGACATGGAGGAGGTCTGTGCTCTACTGAGCACATTTTCTAATTTTTAATGGTTTTGGTTGACAATACTACACTACGATTTACACGTGGTGTTTTGGATGCGCAGCATGTCTCAACCTTAGCTATACTACACAGTATACCAGTGTGAAAATAGCACTTGAAATGAGCACTATCTAGGCCAGACAGAGGCAACCATGAGCCATGAAGAGCGGAGAGTCTGCAGGTTTTCACTCCAAACAAACACTACAGCAGCTGATTTCACTGATCAGTTCCTCCGCAAGTGGTTGTGTTGTGTTGTTCACATACTCGCCTGTGTACTTTTTGTCTGACTGGAGGTTTTTGGGGGGCGAAACACGTAGCGTTAATTTCTGAGGACGTACACAAAGAACGCTCCGAACGACCGCAGGATACGTGTGACAGCCATCATGCGAACACGTACACGAAATTAAAGTAAACTATGTTTCTGCCCTAACGCTAACAAATCTGATAGCTTACAAGTTAGTTTTCAAACTTTGTGTTGGATAGAAACAGAGTGGTGTAACGCTCCTTGTGGCCTTTGACCTTTTGCTCTCTCTGTTACTAGCAACGTTCAGAGTTGAACTTTGAGTTTGAGCAGAAAAAAAGTCCTTTCTGATCACAGTTTAATGACTTCCTGGATGTTGGATGCTAACATGTAAGGCAGTCAGCTGACACTCTTTTCCAGAGTGATTTACGATGAGTATAACAGTAGAATCAGCTTAAACTCCTAGATCACCAACATTACAAGCAACCAATAGCCAGGAGGTCAAAGGTCAGAGGTCACAGCACCCTGACAATAATTGGAACAAATATTCCCATGACCCTAGAAGGATCAAGGATCATAAAGAAGTGCTGGGGAAAGAAATGAGAGCTAAAGAGAAAAGGCAGAAAGTATTTTTTTATAGAATTTGTCCGTTGAGGTCGTTAGAGACGACAAGGACAAACAAAACAGAGAGGAAGTGTGTCTAAACTACGGGGATTTGGATTTGTCCCCAGTGTCACTGAAAACACACACACACACACACACAGAGGCATATGCAGACACGTACACTTGTACACGAAAATGCATAAATACAAACACAAAAAACACACAAATGATACACACACACAAATACACAAAGACATACACAAACAAAAATGCATCCACCCACACACACAGTATACAGTCACATATAAAAATGCACCAATACAAACACACACACACACACACACACACACACACACACATACACACAGAGACTCCAGGGAGCTGCAGCCCCAGGCCGGCTCTGTATCCCCTACTGTTAGAGAAACAAGCCTGGACGCCCCCCCCCCCCCCCCCAGTCTAATTAATGGGGCTGTTTCTCTACTTGGCTAAACTCCCTAATTGGCTCACCATTTCTTCACCATTAATTATGCTCCATTTCATATTCCCCCTAATGAGTCGCAGCCACGCCTCCGTTCTTTAACGCTAATTAGCAGCTGCTGGGCTCGCGCCACCACCGACGGCAACGACAACAACAACAACAACAACAACAGTGACAACAAGAACAAACAAGACGTGGTTTCTCTGTCGTCTTCATGTTGTCTTCCCTCTCTCTCTCTCCTGCAGCACCCGTACCCGTCGGAGGAGCAGAAGAAGCAGCTAGCGCAGGACACCGGCCTCACCATCCTGCAGGTCAACAACTGGTGAGTGGCTCGGCGTTAGCGTTAGCGTTAGCGTTAGCGTTAGCGCAGCGGCGTCGCTCTTGTTGTGTTTGGGGAGCGGAGGGAAGGCTTGGCCCCCCAGGCAACCTGTGGCTAATGATTTGAATGATTAATTCCTCTGGGGTTGCCCTGTCTCCAAATATCCCCCCTTTACAGTTGGAGGGGGGGATCCAGTTAATTGGAGTGTGTGTGTGTGTGTGTGTGTGTGTGTGTGTGTGTGTGGAGGGGGGCTGTGGAGTATTTCCAACCCTGGAAGCATGTGCTCTATTTACTGATATAGAAATGGAATCGTCAGCATATTTCATTGTTGGGGAAACAAGTGAAAACTAGCTTAGCGCTAGCTACAGCGTATTGGCAAATTAAAACTTAATTAAATAAAATAAAATCACCATCAGTAGCTCACTACTGCAGCTTAACGACTAGCGCTACTGCTACATACAGTTAGCAAGGCCTGCTAGGCTAATGCTACATCCTCAACAAAGCCTTAAGCCCACTTACAATGAAGAAGTCCAACAAACAAAATGCCTAAAATTCAAAAACTTAAATCTAATGTTGTGAAATGACACGTTATCAAGAAAGCAGGGGATTTGAAATGAATCTTCTCCTAGCTAGCCAAACGCTTCCACAAGCAATTTGAGTTGTAGAGAAATGTGAAATGGAAAAATCAGTCTTCCAGTGCAACTCAGACATGGCAGTTCAACAAGAACTGAATGAAAACACTGCGGTCTCTGAACCACATGAGCTCATTCTGCTGAGCATAAAAAACACGCCAAAGCTGCGGAGAGCCTGGTGTCACGAAGCACAGTGTCTTAAAACACAAATAACGAGCTCCGTGCTCGAAAACTGAGAGAAACCCCACCAGGAGAAGGATTAGGTGGCTGGGCGACGACCCGGGTTCAGCTCCCTGTCTTCATTTACTGAACCGTTACTAAACCTGAAGCTATAGAACCAAACTGTTTCAGCTGCTAAACTGAAGCGTTAGCTAACCTTTCCATGTGACCAACAGGTGAAAATGTCCAGTCCAGTTCCTGCTGTTGGACCAGAATCCTTTACTGGAGGAGGAACTGGATCTGAGACATTATTCCTGTCCACAAACATGTAATCCACGTTTCAGAATTTGTGCTCATTTCACAAAATGTAGTGAGACTGTGCTGCAGAGGCACAACAGAAAAACCCATCAGCTGTGTGAAGGTGGTAAAAGGAGCATTTTTACTGAGTCCTGGAGCAGCTTTTAAAAGAAACAGCTGAAGATTATTGCAGCCTTACACACTGTCCTGACTCCATTGTGTTTTCTATGCAGACTTGTAATCAAATGCAATACAGAAGGTCCACAGTCACCAGCATTACAGTCCCCCAAATTCTATTAATGTAAAGAACCTCACAGCTCCTAAAACACTCACAAACACAGGAGGGAGTATCGTAAAAAAAAAAAAAGAGAAAAGGAATAAAACCCTTCTGTCTGTGTGAATCACAGTGCATGCTGGGTAGAGAGAGAGAGACAGGTGAGAACAGGCAGACAGCGCAGCGGGCCGTAACACTCTGCTGCACTCCTCTCCTTCCTCAAGGACAGTACAGTGCAGTGTAAAGCCTCGCTGACTGTTCCACTGATATTGTTTTTTATTAAGACCAATATTTTTGGATTGAGGCCGCCAGTAACCAATATTACGCGCCAAGACTCTGTATCTTTAAATTTGACCACTTTCATGCCAAAAAAATCACCCAAAATTCCAAATATTCAGTGTTTCGCCCAGAATTTTGTTCTCATCAAGGTGAAACATTTAGAGCATCATGGGACACTAAAACTCTCCACTGAAACCCAGGATAGTAATACTGATGCTGATACTAATGTAGTGTATTGATCAGTTAACATACCGATTGCCAATTCTGGACGTCATTCACCAAATTTGACACGCACACTCTTTGTTAGGATAGGATAGTAAGAGTTTTTCTCAGCCCCTTACTCAAACCCAGACTGTCTCTCTGCTGCAGTGCATTCTGGTCTCTCTCCTGCTCCTGTGGTGGAGAAATTGGTCTCTCTCCTCTTCTACGATGGATTTCTCCCTGTATGATTGTTGAACGTCTCTTGGTGCAAAATGGCGGCTCTAGAAAGAAGCCCTCGCTCTTTGATTCTGAGGGACTGACACCAAAACCTGACGTTTACCGCTGATGTTTTACATCCTGAAACATTTTCTCATATCAAACTCCATTGTAGCTGCTGGAAATATACCAAAATACTAAATGGAGCCAGGAATGTAAAGTACATCACCAATAGCTGTTCTTTTTTTTAACAGTGTTAAAGTGTTTCAGGGAGGATTTTTCCTTTACGCTATAAAAAGACTTGATAGTTTCCTATGGGAGGAGGAGGAGAAATGTCAGGTCCATTAAGCTGACACTGTGTTATCTTCAAAGATTTCACAGCATGTGTTGCGAGAGCAGTTTTGTCTTGGATTGGATCCTGAATGCTGAGACCTTTTCCCTGCAAGTCGACACTTTACAAAGCAACACTGTAGAAAATTGCAGTTGTGCAGAAGAAGAGGTGTTAACTGGCAGCTTTAGTATGCCGGAGCGCGCCCGGCCGAGCCGAGCGGCGGCCGAGCCGAGCCGGGCTGAGGCCGCGTGACGCGCTGGAGTTGATTTTCTGGAGTCTGCCGGCTTCTGAAGCCATTAGTTAGTCCCATTCCCTCCGAATATTTTGCTGTTGCTGTGGCAACGCCTCCCGAGCAGCTCGCAGTTTTCCCTTATTCTGCAAATTCAGAGTAAATGAGTGAGTCTGGCCAAGCAGAGATGAACACTGTAAATGAAGCAGCCAGGCAGCGGAGCGCTCCGGCTGTTTGATCACACTCATGTATACTGTGAAGCGCTGTAACATTACATTTAGCATTGTTACGGTGTGTGTGTGTGTGTGTGCATGTTAAGTGGATGTGTGTGTAGGTGTTTGTACATGTATGTTAGTGAACGCTTGGAAAGTGTGTGTGTTTGTGTGTGAATGAGAATGCGCTTGTGTAAATGTATATGAGTAGTGTATGTGTGTGTGCAAGTGTGTGTGCGATTGTGTGTGTGTGCACTTCACAGGTTACTTAATGGAAACAGAGCTGTGTGTGTGGTGTGAGGTGGGGAGTGGGTGTATAGTGTGTGTGTGTGTGTGTGTGTGTGTGTGTGTGTGTGTGTGTACTTGTTGGAATGGAAGTGGTTCGTTATATTATACAGATATTCTGCTTGAATTCCCAGATGGCCTCCTCTCCTCTCTCCTCTCCTCTCCTCTCTCCTCCTCTCCTCTCTCCTCCTCTCCTCTCCTAGTTGAGTTGGACTGATCTGGGTTTTTGAAGGCCGATGCTGATACTGATATTTTTGACTGAAGCTGCTGATAGATGATATTTTGTGCCGATATCCTGAACAGGATAACAAACTACTGCTAATATTACTACTGCTACTACTACTACTATTACAACTACTGCTACTACTACTACTACTACTACTACTGCTACTACTACTACTATTACAACTACTACTGCTACTACTACTACTACTGCTACTGCTGCTGCTACTACTACTGCTACTACTACTACTACTACTACTACTACTACTACTACTACTGCTACTACTACTACTACTACTGCTGCTGCTACTAGTACTACTATTACTTAACTACTTCTTCTACTACTATTATTACTACTACTACTATTACTAATACTACTACTACTTGTAATAAGAATAATAATAATAATCATCATCATCATAAACATGTTCATATATAATTGTGTGAAGTCCAACCAAAATATCTCATTAGAATCAGGTTCAGGTTCAGGTCTTCCCTTAGACAACCAGTGCAGTGTTGATCAATTCTACAATCCATATGTAATCAATCAAACTGCATCATTAGAGGTGAACGACACTGACTGGACTAGAAAGGATTTTTAATAAGAGGCTGATATCTACAAACTGTCATATCTGTCTAGAGCTTTCTGCTAGTCCTGTAGTCATGTGCGGACCGGTCTGAAGCAGGCCGGCGACCCTCTTTGGGCCCCCGACTCACAGTTGTGGAAACATTTAGAACAGAATCACCTCAGGAACAGCAGCAGCAGGCCGACTGTGTGAAGGAGAGAGAGAGAGAGAGAGAGAGAGAGAGAGAGAGAGAGAGAGAGAGAGAGAGAGAGAGAGAGAGAGAGAGACTGCTGCTGCCGGGCGAGCGCTGAGGGAAACAGGTGAGGGAGAGGGAGGCGTGTGTGTGTGTGAGTGTGTGTGTGTGTGTGTGTGTGGTGGGGGGGGGGGCAGTTGGTGTAAATGGCGTTTTCACGGCAAACAGCTGGACTGGTTTATTTAAACACACCCAGGGGTGGAGGGGGGGTGGTGCTGACCTGAGAATGACACCCAGGGAGGCGGGGTTTAGAGGCTGTTTTACGAGCGGGAGGTTGGGGGGTGAGGGAGGGCGGGGGGTGAGGGAGAGGGAGAGGGTGAGGGGGGTGTGGGGGTGGTGGTGAGGGGTGGGGGGGGGGGGGGGGGGGGGTATAGCTGGGCAGAGCAGACCAGAGGGAGAGCTGGTTTGTTTAAAAGCTCAGGAGAGGCGTGTCACTGTACCGCCAGCAGTGAGGACCGGACCAGATGCCCCCTTCCCCCCTCCTCCCCCCCGCCTTTTTCCAACCTGAGGGGCGGGGTGGAGGGGAGGGGAGGGGAGGGGAGGGCCGGGCCTCCCCGAACCTGTGACCTCCAAAAGGTCACAGGTTCGATCCCCACAACAGACGATGTGTCCAGTTGAAGTAAAGTAATAATCTGCAACTTTTTCATATAATTACATCTCATCTCTGCTACTTGCTGATTGATATAACACAGCAGTGATCCAACCTATATTCAGTTAATGAAAGCTTTTCCATTTTCTTTTTGAAACACCTATGAGACCGTTTCCCTCTTTCCCAGGAAAAATCCTCTGCTGCAGTGATGCGTTGTATGTTCAGGGAAGCAACAACAGCGGTTTGTGTGGAATAAACAGAAGAAGGTAGTAGAAATAGAAGAGTTTACATTTCCCACTCTGGTTCAGACCAAAGAGAACGAACTGTAGCACTGATCCTCCGCCTCCTCTGGGCCAGTCAGGAGAGTTTTGAGCCTGAACACAGCGGTGAGATGCATCATCATCATCATCATTTCCCCCAAAGTGTCGTCAGAATCACATGACATCACATGTGACAGATGGACAGACGGATGAATGAGTGAGTGAGAATTGCTTTCTGAAAAACTGTGTTAACATGAAAACCAATGTTGTGACTCAGTTTATGGTGCGTCTAGCTGCAGAAGAATGGGCCTCTATTACAGGCAGGGGGGGGGGGTGTCTTTGTTGGGTGGGGGGGGGGCGTTGGAGGGTGTGTGTGTGTGTGTGTGTGGGGGGGGGGGGGGTACAGCAGGCCGGGCCATAAACCCAGTCTCATGGTGTGAAGGGGTCGCCCACGGGTGAAGCCTTGACTCCCTGATGGAGGCTGCAGCCTCAGCAGGCTCTTTACCTCTCTCTCTCTCTCTCTCTCTCTCTCTCTCTCTCTCTCTCTCTCTCTCTCTCCCTTCCTCTCCTCTTTACCTCTGTCTTTCTCTCTCCCTTTAACTCTTTCTCTCTTTCTTCTCTCTCTTTCATCTCTCTTCCTTTCCCACCCTCTTTCTCTCTTCTCTTTCTTCCTCCCTATAGCCTCCTCTCTCTCTGGTTGTCTCTCTTGTTCTTGCTCTCTCCCTCTCTCTTTACTGATTTCACTCTCTCTCCTCCTAGCTCTCTCTGGCTGTCTCTCTTGTTCTTGCTCTCTCCCTCTCTCTTTACTGATTTCACTCTCTCTCCTCCTAGCTCTCTCTGGCTGTCTCTCTTGTTCTCCCCTTCCCTTTCTTTCACTACCTCACCTCTTTCTCAATTTAAATTTTCAACTTCAATCAGCTTTATTGGCATGGAAAGTAATACTTATGTTGTATGTTTCTCTCTTTCTTCCTCTCCCTCTTTCTTTCTTTCTTTCTTTCTTTCTTCCCTCCTCTTCCATTCATCACAGCGTCATCAGGTTTTTTTGTAGGCCTAAACATGATGCTGTTCCCCCTCCCGACCAATCAGTAGCAGCTCTGTCACTCTGTTTTGACCTGTAACTCTAGCGCCCCCCTTGGGTCAGTCAGTGTAAGAATGAAAATGCCCAAACTCAGCGGTGAGATGCATCATTTCCCAAAGTTTTGTCAAAATGCGAGCAGCGGGGCGTCCTGCTCGCATGTCACATAAAAACAGTGCAAACATATTGACCACCTGTGTTCGGGGAGGAATCTCCATCATATCAGAGGTGGATGACACCAACTGGCCGATATCTGATATTTACTAAAAGTCTGATATCTTCGTATCGGTCTAACAGCAGAACGCTGTGCACTGTGATTCACCACACAGTTTCCTGTTCTGGCTGATGCAGATCCTCCCTCTCTCTCCTTTAAAATTTCTTCCTCTCCCCCGCATCTTAACCCCCCCCACCCCCTCCTCTCCCTAACCCCCCCTCTCCTCCTCCTCCTCCCTGCTGCCTTTTCTCAGCCTCTGAAAAGATCGGCCATGGCTTTTGTTTTCCTGAAAAGGAAACCGGGTCCTCCCCCTTTCTTACCCCCTCTCCTCTCCTCCTTCTTTTCCGAAGAAGTTGAAATGGAACCGTCCCACACGGGGGGGGTTGAGGAGGGGGGTGGGGGTGAGGGAGGGGGTGTGGGGGGGTACAGGGGGACATAAATCAAGTGGGAACCACTGAGCTTTCACTCGGGGCGGGTCAGGAGGGTCGACGGGCGGTTCAGAAGGCTTTAGGCTGAGCAAGACCAGAGCGCTGCTCTGCAGAGGGGCGGGGGACAGGTGGGGGGGTGTTGGGGGGGGTCACAGGGGTGCCGGGTCAAAGGTCATGCATACCAGGATGATGGCTTTCAAGAGTGTACTTAGAGGGACGTGTAGGAAGGCAGCGGCGCTCCCTGCAGCCTGACGCCAGCAGCAGCTTCTGGTTTCAGCACAGAAACACTTTACTGTCCTGAGGGAAGAAATGAAACACAATAAGACTGTTAGTAATTAATGAAAGGTGATCAATTTGTGGTCGAACGGGCCGCTGGGTGTATTAATGTGTACATGACAACTGGTTAATACAGTGGTCCTCAAAGTGCATTCTGGGGACCCTCTTATTTTATTTTATTTTTAATTATTTAATTCGATTTTTTATTTATTTAATAATGTATTTTAAATTAATTAAAATAATTGAATTATTGGGTCTAATTTAATTAAATTAATTGAATTCACTAGAAATTATTTGAACTGGAGAATGTATAAGAATGACTATTGTAATCTTAGGTTTCAAACTGCTGTTATCTCCCCACCTTCAGTGTGGACAGTTCCGCAGTTCAACACAATCAACAACAAAAATCTTCCTATATGGAGAATCTGTGGGACAAAATGTTACTAAATATGTTTATTGTCTTTAATGTGTGTCTTTAGTATTTAATGTTTGAGAATCTATGGGTTTAAAACACTGGAATGAAGCCATTGTGTTAGCCAAGGTGCTTTTTGAGGATTTTTCTTACTGTGAGTGTAAAATACCACATAAATCCAAAATCACAGGTTTGAATCCAGTTGACGGCTCCTGTCTCTCTGCCGCTGGTCTCCCTCTCTCTCCACTGTACAGCTGATAAATGAGCATGATGTCTTGCACCATCATCCAATCAACAAATCAACAAAAACAGCTACTTATCTTTGGAAAAACTGAAAGTGTTTGTCAGTTTGGTGCAGCCTCCCAGGTGTCTGTTGTGGAAGTTGAGGTTTGTTCCAGGAGAGCTTTTTGTTTTATTTTTTGCCTGGTCGTCCCTCCCTCTCTGTAGCTCCAAACACTGAACACTGAAATCATCTGCTGCTTCATTCATAACGTGCTACTGTGTCTCTCTCTCTCTCCTCCTCTCTCTCCTCCCTTCTCCTGTTCTCTCTCTCCCTCGTCTCGTTCTCAGGTTCATCAACGCGAGGCGGAGGATAGTCCAGCCCATGATCGATCAGTCCAACAGAGCAGGCAAGTCTCACATTTTCTCCCTCTGATCGTTCAGCCATTGATCCCATCCGGAGCGACTGTCGGGGAACGCAACAGTAGAGAAAGCTTCAGTCACCAACATTACAGGCAACCAACAGCAAGGAGGTCAAGAGGTCAGAGGTCACAGCACTGAGATACTATTCCTGTGACCCTAGGAGGATCATGTAAAATAGAAGTGAAAGATAAAGAAATGAGATTAGAGCTAAAAAAAAAAAGAAACAGAAGGGATTTTTGGAGAAGGGAGAAGACGCTGTGAAGCCTCAACTGTGTCATCGAAACCTCCTTAAACACCCCTTAATCTTGACTCCTTACTTTCTAATTTAATGTAAAATTAAGGGAGACAGGAACTTTTCCGTTAAATTCCATTTAATAACCTGTAAACCTGCACAAAAGGCATGAAAAATCCCTTAATTACTAGAGTCTCTGTGAATCAACCCATGAATAAATCCCTTAAAAACCTAGGATACTAACCTTACATTTTTAAAGCTATGTTATTTTTAATGGATAATAAATGTGAATGTAATGGAGAAATTAAGGACATAAAAAAAGATTAAAGGATCAAATTAAGGGTTTTTGGTTTCGTAGAGAGTACGGACCGGAAAGTGAGTTTTGAAAGCCAAAAATCTCTGATCCAATCGATAATCGTTGAGTCATTGTTATTGATCAACAACCCTATCAACCCTCTTCAGATACATTCTGGTCACTTTGCTGTGCGGGACAGTGAAAACCTCACTTACTGCCCCTGTAAGAGTGTCTGTGTTCCTGGAGTTTCCCCCTGGCTGGCAGTGTGTTGCTCTCTTGGTGTGTTAAAGCGGACGGAGAGAGGCTTAACTCCTCTAAACCCCGCAGGATTAGCCGAGACAAAGACGCTAATCGCTTCGACTGACCACTCCATTGAGCATTTTAACCCGGGATTAAAACAAACGGCGGCCGGCTAAACCGAGGCTGAAGCACCGCCAGCCTTTTGGCCCCTGGCTTTCTCAGCAGTAACCCCCGGGCTGACTCCCACACAAAAGCGCCGATACGAGGCGGAGTGACGATTATCAGAAAGTGTTAAAAACTTTAGTCTTGAGAATGTGAGTGTGAATGTGAGTATTTAGAAAGAAACTTGGGTTTGGGTTTTATTCCCTTCCTCCCGCTCCCCTCCCTCTAAACTTCAACCTAATCTCCCCTCGAGGATCAATACATTTTCATTTTATCTTATCTCATCATGGGTTGATGACACACTCTCTCTTCCTCTTTCTCCTCCTCCCTCCTAAGATTTATTTATTAAACTTTAATGACGCCATGTGTCATTGCAGCAGCAAGTGGTAATAACAGGATACAACAAAGAAATATAAAACTAGAATATAAATAAAGAGCAAAATGGGAGGGTATTTAAACACAACAATGCCAACACTAGAACAAGTAGATCAAGTAGAAATATATGAATGAACGTGTAAAAAAAATGAACTACAGCAGAACAGACTGAAGTGAAGGAAACTGGAAGTCTCTCAGTGGAGCTCAAACCTTCGCTAATGTTGAAAACTTCTCCAACTTGAAAGCTGCAGCCTCCGTAATGCTTTATGTTTGTTTATTTTTTGTCTTCCTGGTTTGATTTTCTGACATATTTTCTCACATCCTAGTTGAGTTTGTTGCATACATTAAAATGCATTAAATATCAGTTTCATACTCTGTCCTGCCTCTGGTTTGTGCTAACATCATATTAAAAAGATGAAACCTTTACAGAAGCTGTTTACAGAAGCAGTTGGATGTATTAGCATGTTGCTAACAGGCTGCGGAAAAAGCTGCTTTGCTCGATTCTGATTGGTCATCTGTTTCCTTTTCTTTCTCCGCCCCTTTTGTGTGAAACATGTAGAGAGATTTAACAGGGTTTCTTGATGCTGTATGAAACTTGGTGGAGTTTGTGAACGCTTAGCACCAAAGATAGAGACGAGGAAAACAAGGAACTAGAGGATTACCGCTTTATAAAGAGAGCAGCTGTTAGACCGTCCACTAATGACCACAGAAGAAGAAGCCGCCTCAGACAGGACGGTGTGTGTGGAGTGAGTGTTCAGGAGGCGGAGAGGTAATTAAAGAGGCGATGGGAGCCGCTAATCTCCCTCCGCTCTGTCCGCAGTGAGCCAGGGAGGAGCCTACGCCCCAGATGGTCAGCCAATGGGAGGCTTCGTCATGGACGGCCAGACGCACATGGGAATCCGACCACCTGGTAGGAGCACACATACACACACACACACACACACACACACACACACACACACACACACCCTAGGAAGACACACACACACACACACACCCCAGAGGCATGTGTGCACACACTCACACACTCTCACACCTTATGTTGTTGTGTCTTGTTTGGATGCTCCCCCGTCACACCTTGAACCCCAGTTGTTATAATAATAATAATGATAATAAACTATATTTTTATAGCAATTAATAAACGCTTCACAGAGCAAAAGACTTTACATCACAACAACCCAGGAAGCGTTTCACAGACAGCGATGTGCAGGACGAAGTTTAATGAGAAACGGGACGCAGGAAGGCTCTTTCAGCAGATAATTCAACTAGTTTATTTAAAGACTTTAAATAATTTATTTCGAGCATGCAAAAAATTCTGACGCGATGCGCTTTCACGTAGTACTTATTCAGATTACAGGCTACAAAGCAACAGGTCAACTAATTCATTTTCAATGGCAGCAGCAACACAAAGCATATTTACTTTATTATGATTTACTTGATTCATTATTTCAATTAACAAGAACAATTATGAGCTGTAGCTTTGTAGCCTGTAATCTGAACAGAGTGTTACAGATGTCGCCACTTCATGATAAAACACTTAAAATGATTTTGTGTGTGTGTGTGTTTCCAGGTGCGATGGGAGGAATGGGGATGGGGATGGGTGTGGAGGGACAGTGGCACTACATGTAACCCCCCCCCCCTCCTCCCTCCACCCCCCACCTACCCTCCACCACCCCCCACCCCCACCCCCACCCCACCCACACCCCAGCCAGAGGATCCAGCCCAGAGCCGGGGAGACACTGTGAGTAACCTCCACCTCCACACAGGAAACACCCATACTTCAGTCAGGGAAGACACAAACAGTGATGCACAAAACCAGATGTTTATTAAAACATAGAGTATAAGATAAGACAAGAGCTTTGTGTTGAACCTATCACAGTCACTTACAGGGGATTAAACCCTAGAAGTGAATTAACATCTAGTATTTTGTGTTTGTCAGAGTGAAAAGCCTCTGAACAGCATTTAGAGCATCATGGGACACTACAACTAAAACAGTCTAACCCCGGTACAACACTGTGAACCCGTCACCCTGCTGGTGTCAGAGCCTGCTGTCTGTCTGTCTGTCTGTCTGCTGTCTGTCTGTCTGTCTGTCTGCTGTCTGTCTGTCTGCTGTCTGTCTGTCTGTCTGTCTGTCTGTCTGTCTGCTGTCTGTCTGTCTGTCTGTCTGCTGTCTGTCTGTCTGCTGTCTGTCTCTCTGCCTGTCTGTCTGTCTGTCTGTCTGTCTGTCTCTCTGCCTGTCTGTCTGTCTGTCTGTCTGTCTGTCTGTCTGTCTGCTGTCTGTCTGTCTGTCTGCTGTCTGTCTGTCTGTCTGCTGTCTGTCTGTCTGTCTGCTGTCTGTCTGTCTGTCTGCTGTCTGTCTGTCTGTCTGTCTGTCTGTCTGTCTCTCTGTCTCTCTGCCTGTCTGTCTGTCTGTCTGTCTGTCTCTCTGCCTGTCTGTCTGTCTGTCTGTCTGTCTGTCTGTCTGTCTGCTGTCTGTCTGTCTGTCTGTCTGTCTGTCTGTCTGTCTGTCTGTCTGTCTGTCTCTATGCCTGTCTGTCTGTCTGTCTGTCTGTCTGTCTGCTGTCTGTCTGTCTGCTGTCTGTCTGTCTGTCTGTCTGTCTGTCTGTCTCTATGCCTGTCTGTCTGTCTGTCTGTCTGTCTGTCTCTATGCCTGTCTGTCTGTCTGTCTGTCTGTCTGTCTGCTGTCTGTCTGTCTGTCTGTCTGTCTGTCTGTCTGTCTGTCTGTCTGTCTGCTGTCTGTCTGTCTGTCTGTCTGTCTGTCTGTCTGTCTCTATGCCTGTCTGTCTGTCTGTCTGTCTGTCTCTATGCCTGTCTGTCTGTCTGTCTGTCTGCAGATGTTGCTGCAGCTTTCTGACACATGAAAGTCGAACGGCGAAAAATAATTGATTTAGTCCAAAGGAAATATTCCTCTGCAAGCAGAGCAACCAATCAATTTATTGGAGCTGTTACTGTAGATGAAACCAGATCGACACAATGTGTGTGTGTGTGTGTGTGCGTGTGAGAGAGAAAGAGAGAGAGAGAGAGAGGAGATAAAGGGATAATGTGAGAGAGACAGAGAGAGAAAGAAAGTATGAGAAAGAAAGGAAGGAAGGATGTAAGGAAGGAGATGCAGATAGAAACAAGGAGAAAGAGAATGAGAGAAAGAGAGGAAGAAAGAAAGACAGAAAGGAAGGAAGGAAAAGAGCAAGGAAGGAAGGAAGGAAGAGAGAAAGAACGGAAGGAAGGATGTAAGGAAGGAGATGCAGAGAGAGACAAGGAGAAAGAGAATGAGAGAGAGGAAGGGAGAAAGTATGAGAGAAAGAAAGAAAGGAAAAGAGCAAGGAAGGAAGGAAGGAAGGGAGGAAGGAAGGAAGGAGGTGCAGGCAGAGATCAACACACAGATAGATTCACTGTAAATTCACCAACATATTAAAAGACAGATGAGTAAATGTGAAGTGGAGCGCTGTAAAAAAAAAACACCTCATCGTTTCCCGCCGCCGTCCTTCCTCTCTCAGGCCCGGCCTCGCTCATTAAAGCCAATTTCCTCCGACTCAGAGGTCAATTAACCCTCAGAGACGCTCTCCGCTCTGTCCACTGTCCCGCCGCTCCGACCGCTCATCAGGCGAGCGACGCAGAACGCAGAACGCAGAACGCAGAACGCAGAACGCAGAACGCAGAACGCAGAACGCAGAACGCTCCCGTCTCTGATTTGCTTACGGGCTCCAGTTACTTCATAAGCTGTTTTCATTAAAGCCGGAGCAGCGAACGCAACGCAGAGCGAGGGGAGATGAAGCAGACGATAAGGGATGGTGGAGGGGGTGGGATGGTGGAGGGGGGGGGGGGGGGGGGGCAACATCACTCCGGACCAAAGTCAATTAAAGAGCCGTCAGAAGGAGCGTTCCTCTTTCTTCCCCCTCAGATTATTGAGTTTATGGCTCTTGGGAAACAATACACCTGTCAGTTGGGATCTGACGCAGCCAGCCATGCACATGCACCCCCCCCCAAACACACACACACACACACACACACACACACACACACACACACACGCACACACACACACACACCGCTGACCCGTCGGCCATGAGGAAGTGACTGCTCCACAGCCGTTTGGCCCCTTTTTTTCCTTCCTTTTCTTCTTCTGGAAAATTATCCCAGGCCGGACCTTCATTTTTAATCCCCCCCCACACATACCCCACACACACACACACAAACACACATCACCTCCCTCCCACTGCTGGACAATGGAGATTACGTCGCTGAGAATTAATAAGGAGTTTACAGGATTATTTATTGCTATTGTTCAGTCTGTAGGTTTTGTGTTTTTTTCCCCCCTTCCCTCTCCTCTTTTTTGTTTTTTTCTGTTTTACCCAGAAGCCCCTGGGGCGTGCTTGGCGGTGAACTTCCTCGGCGACCCCTGTGTGTTGCCCTAACACCACTGGAGGCCTTTTGTTTAAAGGAGCCTCTCCCCCAATTATTGGTCCGAGGCTCACTAACCTCTTTTTAGGGAAGGGTCAGCGCCGCCGCCTTCAGAGAGGAGGGGCTTGTAAAGAGGCTCAGGGGGGTGGAGGTGAAGGGGGGGGGGGGGCTGGCCTCTGCTCTCTGGTGGGAAGTAGCGCCTGTTGATTGGGTCCCCTGGTGTCTGTGAAACAGGACAGGTCGGCCGGCCGGTCGGGTCCTGCTGGGTCCAGATAGGCGGAGAATCGCTCCAACATGAGGAAACACAGAGAAAAATATTCTTACAGAACGAACAAAAATGATAGTGGAAAAGACCAAAGACATGGGAGTGCTGCTGGGTGCCAGACATTTCCATGACAGAAAGCAAGAATGTGAAGAATGTATTAAAAAGCAAAGAAGGTCCAAAGTGCTTTGTTCTGAGAGCAAAAGTCAAAAGCCTTCAGTTTACATCTGCAATCTGGAAAATTCAAACTGACTGAGGCGGTTCAGCTGGAAGGAGTCTGCAGCAGGGCGGTTTGGGTCTGAGCCACCCTGATGAAGGCTTTGGTCAGTTTTATCTTTTAACTTAAAACTCTTAAAACCAAAGAAGGTCCCAGGCAATCTGTTGTGGGAGTTAAAAGCCTTTGTTTCACATTGGTAATCGATGTAAAACCCGGAGCCTAAAGCCGCCTGCACATGTCCACCAGCAAAATCACTTTGTACCGGCGTGAGCCGTTGTGTTCCTGTGGAGACCTCGGACCGCTCGGATTTTCCACCTTGCCGCTGCGCTCAAAGTTCAGTCAATTTCAACTTTGACCCAGTTTGTCGGTGACCTTTCAAAGTGCAACCAATGAGATAATAGCTGTGTGTGACGTGAGCAGAAGCGACAAGCTAGGCCTTCTGTTGAATTAAACTCAGGTGCAGGGTTTGGTCGGTAGTGGATGACGCACCTCGCTCCCAACACTCGCTCTGCGCAAAAGTAGAAGCAGTTTCAACTATGGCGCGCACATAAAAACACAAGGCACATTGAGGAGAGAGCGCCGATTCCCTTCATAGAAAACGATGAAAAGGAGCGAGCTTAAACGAGTGAAAACGTTGGTCGTCTGAACGCAGCCCTCTGCTGTCTGCTGGTCTTTGTTTCTTCTGACAAAGCAGTTTAGGAGAAGTTACCTCCTCTTTACTTACTGCCTTCTGTTCTCTCTGCAGGACTGTATCAGCCGGGCCTGAAGCCCGCGGCGGCGTGGAGCCGGACCCCACGCCTCCTCACCTCACCCCCCACCCCCCCCACCCCCCCCACCCCACCCGCACCCCCCGTCCAGCCGGCCTGGAGACAAACCTCCTGACCTCCTGGTGCTGATGGCATCTCCATGTGCGCTGTAGAGACGGACTCTTCCTCAATCTGCGCTCTTGTGGGTTCCTGTGTCCTCCATGATGGCAGCGTCTGATGTCATATCTAACCGCCGAAGTACGATTCCAAAAAACAAAAGAAGGAGAGGACGGAGGACGGGTAAAGATCCTGGAAGTTTCGGATGGAGACTTGGCCGTCGAGAACGAATGGGAAAACCCAAGATTCATTGCGAGAACAACGCTTCACGTTCAGACAGCACAAGTCTACAACACAGAGCCGGGTGAAACTGAAGGGAAAATGAACAGCTGTGTGTCTCAACTGACGGTGCGATGTGAAGCACACCACCGATCTCAAACTGTCAAGATGCTTCTCTGTTCTTGCATTCTTGACAAGTTCGTTCTCTCCGAGACTTGGGCAGATCGTTCACATCAAGGACACGACTATGGACTTGATGTTTTTGGATATTTGATAATCACCTGTGATGACGGACGGACGGACGGACGCCTGGCTTCACCTCCACATCTCTGCTGCCTGGCTGAATGTCTCCTGACATGAAGCAGACAGTCGTGTTGTTGCACCAAACCTGGAGCTGCAGCCGTCTGAAGCCACCGCCTGTTTGTGAGGATTGGTTTCCTACAGATTTCCCCTTCTGTCCCTTCTACAGACTACAACTATGGAAGCCCGAAGCGGACAGTCATGATTTGACCATACTGAAGCCAGGTAGCGGCTCTTCCCCTCCTCTCCTCCTCTCCTCTCCTCCTCTCCTGGAGGATTAGATGAACATTTCTCTGGCCGATGAACTTGTGGCGACAAGAAGCTGATGTCTGTATTTCCCGAGGGAGTTATTTAGAAACGGGACGTCCCGGCAGACATTTTTCAACAGACTGAAGCGGCGGACAGGAAAGGTCGCAGCAGAGTGCTGTTTACTGTGTTACTGGACTCAGACGACGAGACAGACGAGTTATCACACGTGCTCTGGTATTGCCTTTTGCATACTATACTGTTTTTAAAGAAAAGGACTGGTCTGGTTTCACTTTTCACACTGTGTGTGTTTGTCTTTTTTCATAGACTCTTATCTTCCCTCGACCTCTGCAAATCTCTCTGCGTTCTAAAATAAAAAGGAAAAAAGTGAAGCAGTTTTGTTCCTCGCTTTGTGAAAGTATATTTTTGAAATCTCAGGCTGTTTCTGTCCCTGACTTTACTATCTGCTGTCAGACTGTGTGTGTGTGTGTGTGTGTGTGTGTGGAGGAACAACGATCAGGCAGGACAGGGGCGAGAAACAGAAGTGGATTCACTTTAAACCACTCAGAATATATTATCACTAGTTATATACTGTATTTTGCAATGGGCAAAAGAAACAAAGAACTGAAAAATATACCACATTTGACATAAAATACCACTGTTCCAAACTGCTACACATCCATTTCTGGAGAAATATTGTTGCATTAAGTTTGACCCCATTAGATCTCAAAATAACAATTTCAAGTTTAACTTTATTTATCCATTTAGGAAAACAATCTGGTCTACAGTGCACAAACATACACCCACAATAACAATAAAACAGCAACAACAACATCGACAAGAGGTAAACAACAGCAGTTCTAAGAAAACATTTTACAGATCTGATGTAGTTCTAGTCTAAAGTAAATAAGATAAGATAGGATAAGATATCACTTTATTAATCCCCTTGGGAAAATTTGGGAATAATAAATAAATGGGTTGGTAACAATAAAAATATTCGCACAATGAAAAGCTGATGAGATTGTAAACCAAACTTCAGTACTGACAGAGGGAATACTAAAGTTTTACTGTCCTGCAGCGACCGTCCTGTCAGTCGAGGTGTCAGTTTGGGCACATGGTGGATTCACAGGGGTTTTAGGTAGAGAGGCTTGTTAGTCCGGTGTGTGATCTGTGACGTCTGTGCTGTCTGTGACGTCTGTGGCTGGAGGAGAAGAAGCCGTGGCTCTGTGGTTACTCAGCTGTTTCTGCAGCGTTCGGACCAAATGGTTCGGCTGTTCTCACTGACGGGACCTAATGGATTATTTCTCAGTGAAGTGAAATTATTTCTTGGGCTTTGACTTTGACAAGTGGTTCAGCAAAACAACGGTTAAGTGTAATAATGTGACAACTGACAGATCATGCAGCCTTAAAACTACATTTGATTTGAAGTGTTTCATTTCAGTGCGGAGATTTTAATGAGAGAGATTCAGATTCATGCCACACTTACTTATCAGTTAAGTTTTCTGTTTTGTTTTTATGTCCATTATTTATGATAATGTAGTAACTACTGGATAATGTAATAACTTGTCAAAATGTTGTAAAATGTCCCTTTAAATGGGTTGAAGATTTAATAAAACCTGTTAATGTAATAAATTCCTGAATAACATACTAACATCATCAGCTATTAGGACTTCATCAGGAGTGAATTATATTTTTAACTGATGATGTAATAATAATTTCTAATGTATTAATTAACTAATAATATGTTAACTCATAAGAATAAGAATGTAATAGCTTTAGTTATTGCACTATTAAACAATATTATTAGTACATCATAAATTAAAAATATGTTACACCCTTTATGAAGTCCTAATGGCCGGTTAATGTAATTCTGTGATGTTGGAATTTGGATTAATTCATTAAATTATAATGAATTTTTATTCATTTTAGAGGAACATTTTACTACATTTTGACGAGTTATTACATGATCCAACAGTTCCATTATCAGTTGATAAAAGGTATTAATAGGTTGAGTAGAGTATAGTCTATTGTATTCAGAGTTAGGGGTTTTTATTAAAAAAGACAACATTTAATTGATGAGTAAGCGTTGATGTTTGAATCTGGAATTCCTGTATCTCTGCCCTGAAATGAAATATGAAATCAAATGAAGCTTTAAGACTGTGGGAACGGTTTTAATTCAAAGACGTAGTATTTTGAGACTGTTACCCTCCACACTGCAGGTTATTACTTTTCTTTAATTTTCCCTTTCAGAATGTCTTCCTGCCCACATGGCAACTCAATTCAATTCAATTCAAATCAAATCTTTTAAGAGTAGAAGGTCCAGTGGATTTTGGGGTGTCAGACAAGACCAAGAAGTCTTCAACTGAAGCAGCTGAATATTACATCTATTATTTCCTTGTGTGATTATGAGAATCTTATAACACTGGTTTGTACAGAAAGCTGTTCTCAGAAAAGTCATGCTGAAAAATTTCAATTCTAAACTTAAAACTGGCCATCAGCTGACGGCGGCTGGCCTTTCTACTGTTAAATCTGTTAGTTTGTGAACAGGGTTTGAAATAATCACACAAAACAAATCATCACATCACACATTATGCACACAGACATGAGGAAAGTTCCAGTGGACAGAGCGGGCAGCAGAGGAGAGCGTCAGGCAGCAGCAGCAGATACTGATGCAACTCTTCCCTGGAATTTGACTGGAAAAAAAAAAAGGCGATTTGCGTAAATCTGCCCCAAACTCTTAAATGGAGAGATTAGTTCCCCCTCACGCTCCAGTTGGCCTCCTCAATGGATGTGCTCTCCCAATCCGCTGGGAGTTTCCTAGATACACCTCATTTCAAAGCCGCCGGCCACAAAAGAGATCATTTATCTTCCTCTTAAAATCAATTACTAATTTGGTGCAGGCAGATGAGGAGATTGTGGAAATTCAGCGGGTTATTGACTTGGAAGTGTTTTGTTCAGGGTGCAGGATACAGAACTTATTCAGATGAGTTTAATGGCCCTGGAACATTTTTCCGACCAATTGGATATGTTTTTTTGAAGCAGAAAACACGACACTTAAAGAAAATCTCCCCGCTCTCCCTGAGGTTCCCCCGAATTCCTGAGTGACAGATGAAGAGAGCAGCAACTCCCATGTTTGACTGCCCTCTTTAGGGGATACTGGAAACTGCCTTCATCTGTCTGTTTTTCCAGCTAAACGTGTGATGAGGAGTCGGGCTGATTTCTGCCCGTCCGATGATCAACAGCACACACTTAAAAATGCAGAAAGGGACGTAAAAAAAACAACATGTCGAAGCACACAGAGCTTTGGGGACCGCGCTGCTTCTGATGCCAAACACATGAGCTGAGAGAAGTTCACAATCAATGTTGGTGCGGAGCTACACAGCAGATACAACCTGATAGGCAAATGACCTCAAAATGTTATATCAAATGTCATAAGTCTGCAGCTAGACTATGAAATTATTTGTCACAAATCTGCCAGACATCTGAGAGATAGAGAGAGAGAGAGAGAGAGACAGAGAGAGAGAGAGAGAGAGAGAGAGAGAGAGAGAGAGAGAGAGAGAGAGAGACAGAGAGAGAGAGAGAGAGAGACAGAGAGAGAGAGAGAGAGAGACAGAGAGAGAGAGAGAGGGAGAGAGTCTGAACCTAGTGGAGACACTGCAGCAAGTCAATCAAATCTAATTTATCACAGGTACAACACCCACAATATGAAACAATACATGAAAACTACTGATTTTTACCACTACTACTACTATTACTAATATTACTAATATCACTAGTACTACTACTACTACTACTGCTACTACTTCTGCTACTACTATTGCTGTTACTATTACTACTGTTCCAACTACTGCTATCAGAATCAGAAGTATATTTGCACATACAAGGAATTTAGCTTAGTGGTTTCTTGTGTACTTTGTTAAAAGACAGAGAAGAATAAAAGACAATATAAACCAATAAAAACAGTAATATAAAAAAAAAACCAATATAGAAACAGAAGAAAAAGATAAGATCAGAATCAAATACAGAATCTACTACTACTCCTACTACCACTACTAATACTACTGCTACTAATACTACTGCTACTAATACTACTCCCACCCCTCCTCCTCCTCTGTGAGCAGCAGTGTTGGTGTGCAGATAGAGGAGCGTTCACCCTGAAACAATGTGTGCATCAGTGGCTCTGACCTGCAGGAGACACACACTGATGGATGAACTACACCCCCACCCCACCCCATCCCACCCCCACCACCATGGTTAGGGTCAGCAGGCGGGTCGCAGGGTGCTGGACTGGTACCACAGCGTACGACCACAGATCATGGAAACATTAAAGGACACGACAGAATTGAATGGGATTAACTGTCAGGCTGAAGTGAACAGGAGTGACTTCAGTTTGTTTCAGTTCAGTGAAATCTTGCTTCATCTTGATTTAACTTATGAATTTATCAAAGGAAGGTTGAGCACACTGGCTCTTTCATCAGCTGCTTTATGGAAGGAATACAGACATTTAAAATTAAAAGTTTTATTTGGTTAATTTGTCATATTGTAAAATTTACAGCTGCTCCTTTTACCAAAACTCCTACAACTTCCACCACAGCTATCACTACCACTACTACACTGCAAAAAATATTAAGGCAGTTCAACTTAAAAACATAAGTTTCCTTGCTGCCTTAAAATTGTGAGTTGACTGAAGTAGTGCTGAATAGTTCATTAGTTAGTTGTTCTAATGTAGAAAAGCTAACTGAGTGAACTTAAGACAATAAGTTCAATCAACAAATGTCTAGTCATGCTGATTCGTGTTTCCAAGTTGAATGCATTAATTGATGAAGTGAAATCCAGTGTTATTTATTTTTTCACAAGGTTTGCTAGGTTTAAGTTCCAGTTCCTCTTGTATCACATGATTAATACACAGCTCAGCATATAGTATGCAGCTGCAATACACTTACTTGTAGTGGATTGTACTTGCCATGTGCATAAGAGAGAAACTTACTTGACTGTGAATTCCCAGATACATAGATAAGATAGATAGTAGATTTTATCATGGGTTGTTTTTTTTTTAATCAGAAATTGATCTATGATTCACCAAATATACATACATAACAAGTCTCTATCCTGTAACTTCATTCAAACCAGAAGAATTAGAGTTTCTGGAGAGTTAAACTGAATGCAATGCATACTGGGAAGTCTGCTAATAAACTAACAGTGTTGAGTTTAGTGAATGCTTTATAAGGTGTTCTTTCAACTCATAATTTTAAGTCACAAGATGTGAACTCATGATTTTAAGTCATGAAGCTCATAACTAGCGCTTTTAAGTTGAAATTGACAAACACATCTACTGTATATGCATTGTGTTAATGGATAAAGATGAGTTGATTTCACTAAATTGCACTATGAGTTTTTACAGTGTACTACTATCATATTATTATTACTTATTAGTAGTAAATAATAGTATATACTAGATACGTAATAAATCATAGCAATTAAAACTATAAAATCCAGTGCAGTTGGAGTGTTCAGGGCCTTCATGTCCATCTATCATCTGTAGTCACCGCCCACCATGTTAGACACACACACACACACACATACACACACACACACACACACTGAATCCACTCTAAGCTGAGTAAACATGGATGACGTTGTGGGTGACAGGAGCATTTATCTGTCAGGCTGCTGAACCCTTCAGTGTGTTTCCACTGGGGTCAAAGGTCGTCCTCTCCCTCCATGACTGATACCTGATCACTGAGGAGTTCTATCCCAAAATGCAATATATCAATTTTGGGGGGGAAAAAATCAAATCAGTTTGTTTGATATCAGATTCAAATCTGCATGCTGCTAAATTTAAGTTAAGTTCATTTTAAGTTAAATTAAATTTAACTTTACATTTGGTGCTACATTGAAATACATTATAATGCAAATTTAGCAGGTTACACATGTATTGCTATAATATAAATCTATTCTTTTTCATTCCCATCCAATTCCAAATTGGATGTGGCAACACAGCCACATCATTACACTGAGTTCATCATTCAAAATCTCCAAAATCTGGAGGATCCAGTCTGTAAAAGTGTCGTCATTTTGTCAAGCGACGACTTCAATTCAATTTACCAACAAACCTTTAAAAAGTTCCATCATCTGGACTCTTTTTACAGTCAAATCACGTTGTAAGAGAAGCTGTCACTGTTTTCAAATAGCAGATATCTGATTCTGGATCACAAATCCTCAACTGCAGCCAACATGTAGAGCCAAGTCTGTCACTCTCTGTCTGTGTTTCCAGATCTGTCATACGCAATATCTGATGTGCATTATAATCCGTTTATGTGACAAACTCAAGTCAAAATAACCAGCATCACTTTTTTTCTCTTGTTTCAGTCGTAATCCTCTCCTGATGCAACAGTGTGGAGGAACAGAGATACAGGCAGTTAACACAATGCATGGACTTTCATCGTCCCACTACCCGCTGGTTTTAAACTGATTTTCAAGTGAAAATATTTCAGATTCAGAGGATGTGAGCTGTAGTGAAAGGTGAGTCATCATGCAGCTTGTGTGAGTCTGTTATACACAAACACAGAAGGGAAGGAGCTCTGCTTAGGGTCCTTAGTGTAGAACAGACAGGAGCTGTTTGGATGGAGGTGATAGCTTACACAATGCATGGGAAGTAAATGTACTATAATATCCGGTGTGTGTGTGTGAGTGTGTGTGTGTGTGTGTGTGTGCATGCTGTACATGTGTGGCTGTGTTCACACTGCAGCTGGAAGAGTCCCAATTCTGATTTTGTCTCTCCCTCTTGACTCAGATCTGATGTTTTCTAATCGGTGTGAACAGCAAAAAGCTGCATGAAGTCGCATTTTTTTCAATTCCCATCTGGATCACATGGATATGAGCTATAAAATCAGATCCTGAGGCGTGAGACTGACATGAGACTTATTTGTATTTGAACGCTCAAATCAGAATTTGTTAGCGTTGCCACTACCTGAAGTCTTACGTCATTCACCTGAGACAGTTGTCATGATGTTGTCATCCACAGCAGCTTGGCTGAGTGTTAGCATGGAGGACGACCAGACACAACGATGGAGAGAAAGACAAGAAGGGAGAGACGCCTCAATTCAGTCAAAACTCGAAGGCTGATACTGTAACTGAAACGTGTTGGAAACAGAAACAGATGTGACGTCTTTTGTTGTTGTCACTCTGCACATCGCTGTCAGCTCATATTGGTGTATATCAGATTTGGGTTACATCCTAGAATAGAAATGAACAGTCATCCAAAAAACTCAGATACAGTATAAACAGCAATTCAGAATTGAGCATGAAGGCCTGCAGTGTGAAAGGGGCCTGTGTAGTGTGTGTGTGTGTGTGTGTGTTTGTGTTCATGTATGTGTGTGTCTCTGTGTCTGAGCACGTATGCATGTCTGTGTGAGTTTGTCTGCTTGTGTGTGTACATATGTGTATGTATCTGTGTGTGCATACACGCATGAATATATGTGTATGTTTGTGTGTGTTCATGTGTGTGTGTGTGTGTGTGTGTGTGTGTGTGTGTGTACAGTATGCATGCTCCTTCCATCAGGTGTGTACTGGTAATGCGCTCATGATCCACCTCTGGAGGTTTGCAGTGGAAAGAACATCATAAGGAGAGTAATGAATCAGTTTGGAGCTGCTTTCCTTCCCGACTGCTTTCCTGCTCAGCTGAAGGTGGACAGTTGGATGGTTGGATGGTTGAGGGCTGAAAGTTAAAGGCTGGAGGCTGATGACTGGAAACTGGAGGCACAAGGCAAGAGGTTGGAGGCTGATTGCTGAGAGTGGAAGGCTGGAAGCTGATGACTGGAATCTGGAGGCTGGAGGCTAAAGGCTAAAGGCTTGATGATGAAGGTTGACGGGTAAAGGCTGGAGACTTGGTTGAAAGTCGGAGGCTGGAAGCTAAAGGCTAAAGGCTGGAGGCTAAAGGCTGAAGGTTGGAGGCTGGAGGCTAAAGGTGGATGCTAAAGTCTAAAGGCTCGAGGTTGGAGGCAAAAGGCTGAAGGCAGGAGGCTGGACGCTAAAGGCTGTGTTGCTAAAGGTTGGAGGCTGAAGGCTGGAGGCTAAAGGCTGGAGGCTAAAGACATGAAGGTTGGAGGCTAAAGGCTGGAGGTTGGAGGCTAAAGGCTGGAGGTTGGAGGCTAAAGGCTAAAGGCTGGAGGTTGGAGGCTAAAGGCTGGAGGTTAAAGGCTGACGGTTGGAGGCTAAAGGCTGGAGGTTGGAAGCTGGAGGCTGCAGATTGGAGGATGAAGGGTTAGGGTTAGCAGATTGGAGGATGAAGGTTGGAGGCTAAAGGCTTGAGGTTGGAGGCTAAAGGCTGGAGGTTGGAGGCTAAAGGCTGGAGGTTGGAGGCTAAAGGCTGGAGGTTGGAAGCTGGAGGCTGCAGATTGGAGGATGAAGGTTGGAGACTAAAGGCTAAAGGTGGAGGTTCAAGGCTGGAGGCTGAGATTTGAAGGCTTCCACCTCATGAGCAAAAGGCGGTAGTGGGAGAGAGATGTGTGTGTTTTTATGTGTATAATTCATGTTATGCTTATCAAGAGAAGAGTTTTTGAGTGTGTGTGCTGTTCATGTTTGACGTACTGTAAATACAGGCGGTGTTGGTGTGTGTACAGTGTGTTAGTGTCTGTCTGCATCAGATGGTCTTTTGGTGTGAAGCTCTGCCTTCGCTCAGCAGGAAGGAATGCAACAGATACAGACGGTGATAAATGCGACCCTCCCTGGCTGCAGGCAGAGGTAAAAGGTTTAACTAAACAAAGCGGCTCCTAATTTGGACTCGCATAACGAACGTCAGCCTGCGCAGACCCAAATTCCAAGCAGACATTAATCTGCCCCACCAGGTTCCTCCTCCAGGTCTGGGCCTGTGACTCGGCCCATCAATACTCTACTTTAAAACAACAGCCGCCATGATCTCACTCTCCTCCTCCTCCTCCTCCTCCTCCTCCTCTCCTTTCCCTCCACCGCCTGACGCTCTCTGGGTTTTTGTCGCGCCTGTGGGATGCAGGCGAACTCAAATGAAAGTTGGATAATTTATCGCCTTTAATTAAATGCTTGCTTCAGGACGGATTAAATGTGTTCCCCCTTGTGCGGGGCAAGAGGGGAAGGTATTTGGTGTCGGACAGAGGATCCAGGAACACCAGGGAGGGGAGGATCATGGTTACCTTAGAGAGGAAGTGGAGTGGGAGGAGGGGGGGAGGTAGGAGGGGGGTCAGTTTACCCCAACGGGACACATCGACTCGGCGGACAGGAAGTCCCGCTCGTTTCAGGGAACAATCATCATCTGTTTACCTGGAGACATGCAGACAATTTAAAGACAGCAGAATGGTTTCAACATGGAGTTATAAAGTGTTTACAGACAACAAAACAATAAAAGCTAGTGACATAAAAAATAACAAAATGATGAAATAAAAAAATAATAAAAATGTCAGTCGTTTATTTTATTTTTTTTAAAATTTAAAATCAAATTGAAAAAGAAAAAAAAAAGCAGTTAGATAGGCCTACATGAGGGAATAAATGCATAAAGACCTGTTATTTAAAAGCCTAAAATGTGTTTTAAGAGATGAGTTAAAAGATTACATTGGCTCATGCAGGGTGTTACAAAGCCTAGTGTTCATAATGTTATAAACTCTGTTTTAAGCATTTCACTACTGTGGTGTAGCAGAACTCTGTCTACTATGAGACAGGTTTGACTGAATAACAGTTTACAAAGTATTCATTCAGTGTTTATTTGAATAGAGACAGATACATAGACACAGAACATTTAAAAAATAGTCTGATGTCACATTTCATAACATTTATAGCATAAGCTAATTTGCAATGTTTGTTCTTAGATGGGCTTTTGTTAAAAACAAATAGCAACACACAAAAAAGACACTGCCAACATACGAAAGTAAAAAAAAAATAAAATAAAAAGAAAGAGACGCCACAGTCCAAACCAAAGAATGAAAGATCTCAGAAACGGCCGCTGGCAGTTTGGAAATCATCAGCGATTTCTCACGTGTCTGCAGCCTCTCAGCTCGAGTCATTTCTCCTGCTGCGGAGCGACTAACGACTCGGACTGACAAGTCATCTGTGTCTGGGAGGGGACTCGTATTAATCAGGTTAATGAGACTGAGAGCATTAGCCCGGAGCTGACTAATTTACCTTCAGAATCAGCTCAATTAGCTCAGCTTGTTAGCGGGGGGGCGGGGCCTAAACCGGCCATTTGGTGTTTGTCAATAAACACAAATCCACCTTCAAGATGCCAGCCGAAGAAGAATTAACAAACACGTACCAGCAATGACACAAATGTTATTAACCACACAAAATGTATGTTCATATGTTCTAGACCGATATATCAGTTTGTTGATATATGATGCCGTTATTGATCTTTTATTAAATATCAGATATCAGCCAGTCAGTGTTGTCCACCTCTGGAAAACACTAAAAGGATTTCATTAGACTGGGTTTCAGTGGAGAGTTTTAGTGTCCCATGATGGTGTAAATGCTGTTTAATGGGTACAGTTCTGGAGGAAACACTGAATTATTGTAATTTTTGATGAAAAAAGTGGTCAAATTTAAGAATATTTGCTATTGACACAAAATATTGGCTATTGGCGACTTCAGTCTAAAAATATCGGTATCAGTATCGGCCTTGAAAAAGCCATATCGGTTGAACCTTACTTCATATTATTATGTAAATAATCACTCAGTCACATTAAAGTCTGGATTTCAGCTTTCACTATAGTAATTTATTTTCTATATATTCAGTCCGGCTTTCATCTGAACAAAGTGCCTGCAGCGCGCCGTTCGTCTGGGAGACCGTGAGAGAGATCAGATGTCCGTCTCTCCAGAGGAGAAACAGTCGATTTATAGAGGAAGAGAAACGATATGAGGGGAACATTCACATTGTATATAATAAAGTGCTGCACAGATAAACAAGCAGCAGAATCTGGGTAATTAAGCTAAAAGCACATGTGCTCCGGCCCGTCCCGCTGATCAAAGGCACATCGCCCGCCTCCCCCACCCACACACTCCCACACACACACACACACACACACACACACACACACACACACACACCCCGTCCAGCAGCCCTGCATCAGTGGACTTCAGTGGAGGTGACCACAACAAAGAAGCAGTGAAGGTTATGTGTGTTTGTGTGTGTTGGAGTGGGGTGAGGGTGAGGTGGAGGGCAGATGACCTTGGTTGATGACATCACCAGGCATGCTAGCAGTGGGGTGGGGGGGTGTGAGGGAGGGAGGGGGGGCAACTCGACTGCCCCGCTCCTCGGTAAATCAACTCCTTTTCCAATAAGCGGCCTCCCTGTGGCCATCCATCACAGCGGCAGAGCGTGGAGACACAGGAGCAGACATAAACAGGAGGGGGGGGGGGGGGGGGTCAACCTGTCCCCTGGAGGAAATAGGAACCCCCACCCCACACCCACCCCCCTCCACACTACACCCCTGCACCCCTCTCTGATTGGGGTGTTGGAGCCACATTGAAAGAGCAGCAAGCCGGTCCCATCCATAACATTATTTAGCATCTGGTATATTTCATTCAAATCTCCGGACCATGAGTTCACACTGAGAGCAGCAGGATCAGCAGGTCAGCTTCAGGCCCTTACTCTCCTCCAGAGCCGCCAGAGGAACTCAGCTGATGTTTGGACGATCAACAAGCTCGTCACCATGACTGAACTTTTACCAGTCAGATTTCAGCGCTTTCTTGTTTCCCCACTGATGTGATTTAGTTTCATGGACAACAGTTCTGCCTACAAAATGGAGGAGAAGCTGATTCCACACATTCAAAGCTTCCCAGTTCTCTACAACTTTTATTTTAAAGATGACAGGAATAAAAGTCTCAAAAAAGATGCTTGGAGAACAGCTGATCCATCGTAACTCGTGAAAACGACGTAACATTATGAAAAGCAATACTACATAAACTTGTTCATAAACTTGTAGCTTCATACCAACACACAGATACATCCAGAGCCTCTGGCCCCGCCCACAATCAGTCAGAACAGAGCCACACATCAACAAGTCGCTCACAGTGTGAACGCAGGGAGAGAGCTTCATGAACTCAGACATTTTCAGCTCGGCCAGTCCCAGCGGGAACTGAACCTCCAACCCAGGCAGTGTTACTGTCTGTGGCTGCCTGTGGCTCCACATCGAGCTGCAGGTGGACTAGAGAACAGTTATGGAGGCTGGGATGCACTGAGCAACTTCTTGGGGCAAAACTGTAGGCCAACATTGCTCAAGAAGACACATCAGCAGCCTTACAGTGATTCCATGGCAAATCCTTGTTGCCCAGATAAATTCTCTTGTGAGCTTTGCCTCTGTCTCACTTCAGTCCCTTCTGCCAGGTGGGAATGTTGTTTGTGGCTAAATGAAACATGGCTGTGGTCGGTGTGTTCTGCACAAGGGACAGTCACATCCGATTCTGTTTACTGGTAAATGCAGACAGTCTGTCTTCAATATGAAAGCTGCAACGCAGATCTAAAAAGCCAAGCTGGAAGCGACCCTTTAAACAAACACTGTCCTCTCCTGTCCTGAGAGGACGAGAAGTTAATTTCCATTAAGTTTTTACCTCTCTCTGCGGCCGCACACTTTACCTCCGCCTCTCAAGGGTCTAAGGAAGTTTGTCTATAAAAGCTGTGCAGATGGAGGAAACAGCATTTTTGACTCTGTGAGGCAAGAATGATATGTGACAGAAATTTCCTCGAATTGTTTTGAATATCTCGAGTCTGGACATGCTCGGTCAAAACGAAGCCAGTTATGGCCGAGGCAGAATAATCTCAGGATTTCATTGCAGCGCAGTGATTGCACTCCGGTTCCCAGCAGTCTAGTAAAGCTTCTCCATAAATCCAAACAACCCTTGCTTTTGGAACAGCGAGCGGGCCGCTCTTGACTACATGAAAAGTGTCCGGGGAACAAGGGGAAAATTAGGCTGGAAGAGAGCAGCGCTGTTAAACAGACACCGAGCCCCTGGAGCCTCTGAAGAGAAGTTTTGGCCAGCGTCGCCACAGAAGTAGATTTAACTGACATGAGCCAAATAGTATTGGCAATCCTGGGAAGCAAGATTTGTGAAGTATGAACTTTTTGGACCACTGGCTTCATTGCTCCATTGCATGTTCAAATACATGGAGATGCTGTTTGTCACAGGCCCAGTGCACTGACAGCTGAGCCTGCAGCAGCTATAATCTACTAACGAATGCATTCCTGTGGATATTTTGCTTTGGAGTGAAAACAGATTAGCTTGGTATATGTTTGAATTTATTAGTCGAAGCAATGAGTTCTTAAAAATTTCTCCTTTCAAAATCCGCAGCGTTCGACTCTGCTGTCTGAAACGGTTCCACGCTCCTCATCGTTTCATCACATGGATGTTTTGTGCCGTGTAAACCCGGAGCCATCGGGGACGAGCTCCGGCTCTCCGTGCCCGCAACGATGGGACCAATTCTTGTGAAATTCAATCGCTCACCACAATAAGGTGATTCCTGGGCACGCAAACATCGCCTGCAGCCCAGCTCCAGCCTGGTGTGGGAGCCGCTGGCACCTCGGGACATGATGGTTTCAGCTTGTTGCCTCATGGCACAAACTCAACCGAGTCCTGCTCTGTTTCCCCTTTGTACTTCAGACAAAACAAAACGCTTGGAAGCCATCTGACATAGATTACAATGGGCCAGTCAGTGGCAGTAAATGCAGCATTAAGTCCAGGCCAAACACACGCATACTATACATTGAAGCGGGGTAAGTGGGCACTTTGTGGGTGACTTCTTGGACAGTGTTCAAATGGATCTGACGGAGCCACTTATCATAGAATTTATAGGCCGGTAATGAAACAGTAACTGGAGTCGTTTGCACACATTAAAGTGGGTGTTGAAGTGGAAATCTAAAGGGGAACTGGTGGAACATTAGATCTGAAGTGCGTTGTGCAGTAAACTGCGGACTCTGGACTCCTCACGGCTCTGGAGACTTGGCTGAAGAGCGGTGATGAGATTCCTCTTCAGGCTTCACCGATGGACGGTGATAGAGGAAATGTTCTGTGTTGGGAGCGACTGTGGTTCAGAGGGAAGACGCTGGATGCGGCACATGATGTCATGTCTGCCTGCTTGTCTGTCTGTCTGCTTCATGTGGCCTGTTTTCCCAGTCAGACTCGACACCCGTGTTCCACACGCTTACATTTTTGTCTGTGAAAAATGCTTCACACTCTCTGGTGAGAAGACTTTCCTCGTTGGTCTTTGTCTGTCTGTAACCAAGCCGTGTCTCCGCTCGCTGGTTTGAATTAGACATCTTCATGCTCCGTCCCTTTGAATCCTAGTAGGTTTTTTTCGGATGACACTATTTGAGGCAAAATGTTTCCGTATAAATGTCACAAAGCAGATATTTTTTCCATTATAGTGAAATTCCAATGGACTCAAAGGCAGCAAACCACACACACTACAGTCTAATAGCAACATTTCCAGTGAAGCGTCCTGTCCTTCCTTAAATACCTGCTGAATGACCATTTTCTCTCCCTGTCAGGCAGCAGCAGGATCAGAGCTGAAACTCTGACAGCTTCTTGGAGGTGAAAAAACTTTCCAGGGGAAACAAAAATAAACCGAACGCAGCTACTCCGAGTAAATCTGCTTAGCAGAGATGATTAGCTTGATGTGCTTAATGAGATGAAGGCTCTTAAGGAGACTGAACCAAGACTACGCCATTGTATACACTGGATAGAAAATAATACCAGACAGTGCAGTTAACAATAATAAACTCAAACATCGTACAATGACTTCCACAACTGGAGAATATAGTTGTCAGCCTGGGCTCAGGACGCAGGGGGCAGGAGAGGATTCTGGGGGTTTCAATATGATTTATAGGAGGTAAACATGTTTGTTACACAAATGTATTACCATGTTTGTAAGCTTTGTCATAAAATCCTTTCTCTTGTGAAATGATTCATATATGCAGCCTTCAGGCTTCTTTCAATATATTAATCAAGTAAAATACCCTGAGAAATGGAAGTACAATCATGATTTGGTGTCAAAGTTCACAATCCTGCTCCAACAGGAAGTCACGAGGCGTCACGGTGTTTTACAGGCTGTGATCCAAACAGGCTGAGAACCATCAGTGACAGAGGACAGAGGACAGCAGTTCAGTCATGAAGACATTTATTAAGACAGACATTAAAGGGACACTTCACCAAAAAAAGTAGAGAAATGTTCTGGACTGTCTCACACATTTTCCACAACTACAAACAGTCTTGCGCAACATCATTTAGTTACAGAGAGTCACAGTGTTGTGGTGAATTATCGGTGAAATACCACTTTAAAGAAAACAACTGTGTCATATCTTAAAGGGGCATGAAGTAATTTATGACTTTTATCGACGTGAATCAGCGACCAATAGGAATTCCTCCTGTCCCCTTGAGCTACGGCTAGTCACGTTTTCACACTGTAGAGGAGTAAGCTGGCTGATTTGAGCAGAGATAAAAACAGAACCGTCTACTGAAGAGCTGATACATCAATAAATCTGCTTTGTCATTAGTTTTGTTGGTTTGAGAAGGACGATTTTTCGCTTTCGTAGCTGAAACATCAACGCCGGCACCATACTGTAGCTCTGTCCTGAAACTCTCTGCACTCTGAGTTTTTGCTCCAACAGAGTACAGGCAGGAAAATGAGTTTTCTCAGCAGCTGGCCAAGTAATCACTGAGTCACTCGTATTGATCAGCAACGCTATCAACAGATAAGATATATTAAGGTCATTTTGGCAGTAAAAACCTTACTTATTGCCCCTTTAAGTATATAAAAAGAAGTATACGGTGTGTTCCCACCCCACAGAAAATGCTTGTCAGTGTCCAGACTCCCCCAGTAGCTGCACAGTGGTTTGTGAGTTGGGGTTTGATTACAGCAGCTTGTAGATCAGGGTTCATACTGTAGTTAGCACCCTGAAGGCTCTGTGGCACATCTAAGCAGACAGTGATAGATTGGTGAGATTAGAGAGCAGCATCTGACACTGCGCTATGATCCGCCGGCCTGAAAGCGGTGAGGCCCTCTCTCCACCGGCGTCCGGATCGCATTTCAAAGCAGGACACTGTCTGCCGGGGGAAGAAAGTCATTTAGCCCCCGTGCCGCTGTAATGCAAAAACCAGGTAGCTACCTTTTCCTTCCTGACAGCGCGGCAACGGATTCCTCTTCCAGTGCATCGAAACACAATGTTTTCTTTAGAACAGCGGGGGATTCTATTCGGAGGCACAGGCCATGAAATATGGTGCATATCTGTGTTTGGCCAGCAGCCAGGCGGAGGGGTAGAGGGGCGAGGGGCGGAGGGGCGGTGGGGTGGAGGGGCGGAGGGGTGAGGGGTGGAGGGGTGGAGGGGCGGTGGGGCGGAGGGGTGGAGGGGCGGTGGGGTGGAGGGGCGGTGGGGCGGAGGGGTGGAGGGGTGGAGTGGTGGTGGGGCGGAGGGGTGGAGGGGCGGTGGGGTGGAGGGGCGGTGTGTCGGCCGGCGGGACGCTGATGAATCGCTCTGCTTTCACCTCGGTCCGCAGCGGGCGAGGGGGAACGACGCTTGGATTTTGCAGTCTTCATCTAGAATATATTATGAGTTTGTTTCCAAAAAGATCCTTGCCTGAAGTTCATCACACTGTACTTAATGTGTTAAAATTGTCTTAAAGGAACTGTATTATTGGATTTCAAATTCTACTTGATTTATATACATATATGATTAAAGATGTTTAATGAAGACAGTTTTTTTTTGAGTGGTTGAATTTAAAGTTATTGCATTTTCAAACATTCATCCCTTCTTCCAGTCAGTTTCAGACTAACTCGGAAACGCATCACAGCTGGACTCGCTCCTGATTGGTTCCAGTTTGCAGCATCTGAACTGGAAAGCCTCGACTCAGCAGGTTTACCTCATTTGAATTAGAGGAGCCGCTGCTGTCGGCCAATCAGGAGCCAGTATTGTGACGACTTAGTCTTCGCATTCATTCAGTTTAACTCATTCAGTTTAACTTTGAACTAAACTACATTTATCTGCAGAACATCATGAAGAACTTTATTCTAATCCTGAGACAGAGGAGATTTGAAAACAAAATCATGAAAACTTAATAATATGGAGCTTTAAAGTCTTACTAGTCTTACACTAGTCTGCTTAACGTGTTAAAATTGTGGGCAGCAAGTTACATAACTGTTTTGTTACTTTTATTATTTCAGTATTTCTATTGTTTTGTTTTGTTTTTACATTTTTTGTTTTTAATTTGTGTGCTTATATTCTATTTTCCTTTTCCCTGCTGAATCCTCTGCTGCTGCAGCGACCTGGTTTCCCCACAGGGATTAATAAAGTTTCATTTAATTTCAGCTTCATTCAATATCTCTAATATATCAAGCATCCGCTCTATAAGAGTGTTATCATCAGTTATCTCCTATCTATCACTTTGCCCAAGTGGGTGTTTTCAAACGGCGTGTATCTCATTTTGACATGAAACTTGTTTTCTGCAGCAGCTTCAATATGCACATTAATGTCTATATATACTGCAGGCCCAGCAGGTTTTTGATGCACTAATCCTTCCTTTGGGGAAACAGCGAGGCGGCGGAGGGAGATCTCACTGACAGCTTCACAAACAACCCCTGCTGCTTCTGTCAGCTGCTACATCCACTGCAACCAGCCAACTGCCTCTGCTGCCTCAGCCGCCCCAACACACACACACACACACACACACACACACACACACACTCTCTCTCTCCCTCTCTCTCTCTTTTAAACACATCACATATCTGATTATTTGATGTGTAATATCTCTGAGATATAAAATGAACAGGGGTTTTCTGTTGCTTTGCATGTGTGATGGATATTTATGATGATTCTAATTGTAACTGCAGCTGTAATTGCAACTATCACTGGCAATAACTGTTAATATCTATGTTCTGTAATGATTTGTATTGCAGACATATTTGTGTGAATTTGTGGCAAATTGTAGTTTTAGTTCTTCAAACGTTTCTCAGAGGCAGAGCGGCTCTGGAGACAGAAATAATCTGATTGGTTGAGTTAAACCTCAGTGGGCGGAGCCAAAGAACCACAGTTAGCAAGTTAGCTAACTGGCAAACTTGAATGGCAAAGAAGGAATTGAGGTAAAATATAAATTAAAATATATAACTTATTTCATTTATTCATTCATGATGTAGAAGGTCAGCAGCTAGCTAACTAGCTTACCTAGATAGCGCTAGGCTAGTATGGCTAGTTTGAACTTGAAGGTGAGCTAGCTAACTAGCTAACTAGATAACTTAGTATGGATAGATTGTATTTTTTCAGTTAGCAGCAGAGCGCTAGGCTTCATAATATTAGCTTCCTCCTCTCTTACCTCTTGTCTTTTTCACTGAAAAACTGTGGTTCTTTGGCTCCGCCCACTGAGGTTTATTTCAACCAATCAGATTATTTCTGAACTAAAACTACAATCTCTGATTTTGAAAAGCACAATCACCTTTGAATTTGTTTCTAAATTTACAAAAAAAATATTTTTTTCATGTAGATGTCATTCATTCAAAATATAGGCCTATTTTGACTGGCCAAAATATATTTTGGATATACTTGCAGTAGTTTATATTGTCATCAGCACATGAAGTAGGAAGACTGTATTTATTTGAATATTGTATATATTTCAAATAGTTTTTGGTCCATTTTGTTTATTTTTTAAACATCTCTGAAATATGTGAATAGAGAGCCTAAGTCCCTCCCCTTCCGGTGGACCACCATGGGACCTTATTTCGGAAAAAATATGTACGGTAGTCAACGGCGAAAGACAAATAATTGTTTGATCCCGTTTGAATTGTGCCATGAATTACACATATGATGTTTTGTCAATTTAAATGATAATTTTGCAAGTCAAGAAAGTCGCAGTTTGTGGTAAAACTGTTGAACTATAAGACTGTAAAAATACGTAATTAGAAAGACTACACACCCAAAAGTCGCGCAAGTGACGTAACTTCCTCTCTCCACAAGCTACCCAGAGCCGCTGAAGCTAAGTCCCTCTCAGATAGCAGGAGTATTATACACAACCTGGAAGGTAGACAGTAAGAATGGATTTAAACTGGTTTAGGATAGTTTTAGTACAGTGGGGGCTAACGTTAACGCGATGCCTGTGTGTTTCCTATGTTTCGTTCCATGTTGGTGTTGGTGACGTATATTGTGCGAGACGAGAGATGTAGTTCACTGAGCGGTTTCACACAAAACTAAACGTTACTGTACTGTTTTACAACAAACTGCGACTTTCTTGACTTGCAAAATTATCTTTTAAATTGACAAAACATCATATGTGTAAGTCATGGCACAATTCAAACGGGATCAAACAATTATTTGTCTCTCGCCGTTGACTACCGTACATATTTTTTCCGAAATAAGGTCCCATGGGGGACAGCGGAAGGGGAGGGACTTAGGCTCTCTATATACTGTATGTGAAATATATCTGTTTTGGAACAGCGGTCTGGTTTGTGAATGCTGCGCAGCATTCGTGCAGCTTTGTTGCTCTTCAACATGCCCTCGAATGGAACTCTGGGAATAACAACATGGCGGGACGTTCAAAACTCCGCAGACTGGCCCGAGTTATAACAAAATACAGTGTAAATAGCACAATCCAGTGATACAGAGAAACTGTGCACTGGTACATCGTTAACAGACGAGTAGTGGAGAAACACCGGCGAATATGAACGAAGTCCGGAGAAAGTTAAACCCTCCGTCTCGTCTGACAGACACACAGCTCCAACAATGTCCGACAAGTCCTTCAAAACCAAAAGCAAACCGGCTCAGTCGGAGTTTCAGACAAACTCAGCAAACACCGACACCGGCTGCTGTTGTCGAGTCTCCCAAGTCCCACCAGGCAGGTCAGTGACGTTACTGTCCGATTGCTCGTTTAGCTCATATTTTAAGTCGCCAAATGTGTTTAATTTACCTGGCTTCCCAGTCTGTTGGGTAACGTTATACGCCCTGATAACGTTCCGCTCTCTTGTATGGAGAGAACGGTACTCCAAACTACATTCAAATATCTGGTAATTTCATGCGGCCTTGCATGTTGGCGATGGAACATACATCGTAGAACAGGACTTAAGACCTTTTGTGAATCATCAGGGTTCACTGTTTAATTCGGCATACTTAAAATTCACTAAGAAGCGCTTATTTCGGTAAGATATAAACTTTTATGATGTGTTCACCTATTTATTGTACAGTCGTCTTCCACCAAAATACACCGTGGATGGCGGTAGCGAGCAGTGTGAACCAAATATAAAAGTTGAGATTTTATTGAAATAAAGTACTGCTTGGTGGATGATACATATGCCGAATTTAACAGACGATGGTACTGATTCATAAAACGTCATAAGTTATGTTTCAGAAGTTGTGTAGTTATGCCCATAAGCAAGGCAACATTAACCTGCCAGATTTTTGAATGGAGTTTGTCGTGACTTCCTCTCCATATGATAACGGAACATATTGGGGCTGATAACAAGCAGCTGTAGTTAGTATTGATCATTAGCAGAAATGCACATGAAGGTTATTATAAATTCACAGAACTATTTCTTTAAGCTAAATGATCCACCAGAGATCCACCAGTACATCTCCATACAGCTGATTCAGTGCCAGTGTCCTCAGGTCCACTGTCTGCCCTGCTGAAGTGTCCTTGAGCAAGTGGCTGAACCCCCACCAGCTCCAGACCCTGACCTCTGACCTCCCTGTGGAGGGGCAGGGAGCAAGAGAAAAGAGGATTTCACTTACATGAATATCCTATCTTTTTATGCTTAAATTTACCGTGAGTTCCTTCAGTCAAATTAACCAGTTGATCTTCTGTGGAAATAAGGCAGGATGAGCTCAAGGGAAGCAGACAGTTCAGCCTTGATTTATGACTTTGAATTTGGGCATGTAGGCCCATGTCAGATATTCCACACCGCACCTCTGTGTTATGGTACAGAAATCTGCTGTGGGGAAAACGGCCATTGATATAAATTGAAGAAAAGTGGTACAAGCAGTCAGCCCCTGAAGTCATTTTGTGTGGAGAAATTTCTCCCTGAATTGTCTACAGCTGCAACCACACAGAACGTCTGAATGCTGCCTGTGTAGAATGATATGTACAGTCAACTGTCTGCCGTGTATCTTTGTACTGTGATTCTGATGCTGATGTTCAGGGCTGTTTGACTGCTAACCGGGTTGAAATAGTTACTTTCAAAATGCGATCTATCTCAGATTGCTGGTGAGCTGCTTTAATGATGCAGCTGTTCTCCAAGCTTCATTTTTGAGACGTTTATTCCTGTCGTCTTTCAAATAAAAGTTGTAGAGAACTGAAGCTTTCAATGGCTGGAATCAACTCCATTTTGCTCTTGTCAGGCAAAAATATTGTTCATGAAACTAAATCACATCAGTAGAGAAACAAGGAAGTGCAGAAATCTGATTGTTGAAGTTTCCCAGGTCGCTCAGCTCTGTGGGAAATTAATGGACTTGTGCTGACTTGTTGCTCGCAGTGTGAACGCACAGTCAGAATCAGTTGGTGTGCGTTTCTTCACTTCCAGATTTCAAGACCCCGACCCGAGTGCCGAGGTCCAGATATGTTGGAGGTTTCACCGGAGAGTCGCCGCAAAACGAGTCCGAGTTTCAGCAGGACATCATTTGGGATGCCACCTCTCCTTCACCCAACAGACCTGGTAAACCCCCAGCTGTCGTCTCATGATGCTGAACGTGGTTTTGAAGAGTTTGTTTCCACAACACCATACAGGCCTATTCATTTTAGAAAACGGAAGTTTATCATTCAGATGTTAAAGTGTCATCATTTTGTCATTTTGTCAGGTCCTGTGTTATTCAGGTTTTCATGATTTTGTTTTCTCAGGGTTAGAGTAATGTTCTTCATGATGTAGTTTAGTTAGTAGGGAATTTATTGGGGGGTTAAGTTGAGCCAATAAAGACTAAGTCCAGTTTTGTGTTGACTGGGATTAGTCCGAAATGGCCTGTGTAAAAGGATTCAATTTAACCACTCAAACTAAATCAAATTTTAACAGGGCGGGACTAACAATGCACTTGCTGTCTAAAGACAAAAAGTTGTATATTGTAGCTTTAACAATATGTTGGATGTGTACAGCGTGGTGACTCTGTGTTTCCTTCCAGGTAAAAGAGGCAAAAAACACACCAACACCGGTGTTGTGGACATTTCAGAGATCGTCAGCAGGATCGCTCCTAAGGTTGGTGACAACTGCATGGTTGACAGAACACTTCTGAGATTGACAGTTTATATTTGTTCACAATTATATGAACCAAGGCAAATTTGAATCTGCACACACTTACTCATATTTTACTACATTACATTGCAAGCAACTAATAGTAAACAGGGCTCTGACCCGTGACCTCCTTGCTTACAATGTTGGTGATCACGGAGTTGTAAAATATACATGTAGCTTTTTATTCACTGTCGTGGTTCAACCAATATGGAAAACACATTATTGAACAATTAAATTAACAAATAATAATAAACTTTATTTACTGCATGTGAAGGGAGGAATTTAAATTGAGATTTAAATGCATGCTGGATGTCTGGTCCCATAACATCACACAGTACAGTACTGTACTTTTAAGATTTCAGGATTCTGGTGGGATCACACATAATAATTTTTAATGGGACATGACTGTTTTGACTCTTTTTCCTGCATTATTGTGTTCCTACTCACAGCTCCGATCAGAAAGTGGTTTTGAATGGACAAGTGTAGTCATGAAAAGCAACGGCCACCCAGTCATTAAGGGATTTACAACCATGTAGTAAACGCCATGTAGTTGTTTTACTGTCGTGTCGTCACGTGTGTTTCTAAAGCACGGCAGGCCCAAGGTGGTGGAGCCGACCTTACAGCAGTGGATCGGAGACAGCGCCACTATTCCCTGCACTCCAGACGTCCAGCACCCCCGGCCCAAGAAAAAATCCCCAAGGTATTTAAACAGACCGACAACACAGTCCAACTCTGTTTTCACTTTCCGTCATGAAGCTCTGATGATGAAACTATTTGGGACAGAGCTTATGGTATGTAGACATTTTGACCCCAGACTGAGCTTCAGTTTCTCAGCCTTTTTTTCTTGGTAGGACTGAAAGACAGTCTTTTAGCCTTTTATTCTTTTTTGTGGATTTTAATTGACCTTAAACATTTTAGCTTTAATCTCTTAACCAGGCAACTACATTCTATATTTGCAATTAAACTAACCAAAAGCAACATGCCAGCATCATTGCCAATCCTCATTCTAATGTTTGGGTATTGCTAATAGCAAGCTAGTTGGTTAGCGTGCAGATAAAAGTTCCCATTAGTTTCAGGGAGAAATGCTAGAAATGCTAACATGCTGTTTTTCAGTAACTGGAAGAAGAAAATTGGCAACAAATGTAGATTTTCTTTCCCCACATTATTGTAAACTCTTTGTAAAGAAAACAGACTAAAATTCAAAATTTGAAAGTATCCAATCTACATATTTTCAAAAAGCTACTTGTTTTATTTTACCACAGGCCAAACGGAGTCGACGACCTGTTGAAGCTGGCCAAACAGTTTGACTTCAACATGTTTCGGCAAGATGAAGACGAAGCTGAAGATATCCACCAGCAAAGTCTGGAGCTTCTTTCAGGGGACATCTTGGATTTCGAAACCCCGCCTTTGATTCCCGAAACCTCTCAGCCAGCTGTAAATGCAGCGACTGTGAGAGATTCCCAGGTCCAGTTGCCCCTGGATCACCATATGGAGGATGATTTGGATTTTTTGTTCGATGGGCCGACCCAACATCTAAATGGAAATTTAAGTCAGATTTCGATCGCTCCATCTGCAGAAGTAAAACCTGCTCCCACTGTATTCTCCAGAGAGGTTTCTGGGAAAGATTCCGGTCCCTCGCATCGTCGCACCTCGAGTGTTTCCACGACACGCACCAAAGGCACTTCAGTGGACGACGCTTTTGAGGACGACTGGGAAAACGACGATTTGCTAAATGACTCTTTAATCTTTGAGATGACCCAAAATCCACAGAACTTTGCCGTTCCAAAGCACTGTTCAACCCAGAGAGACTCCTGTGAAATACAGTATCAGAGGGGTAAGGCAGTGAATATTCCTAACAATCGAGTTGTAAGATGTCAACCAGAAAACGGAGATGGCCAATCAGCTGTCTCTAAAGTGGAGAAGGAGAATGGGAAACACAGAATGACCTTCAAACTGGAAGCTAATCCTGATTTCCCAGTCAAAAGGATTCTGACAGACGCATCAACAAACTTGAAGTCTGCCTCGGATCGCGGCGTAGCTGCGGACGCACCGCAGAGTCGGGTTTCATCCAGCAAAGGCCTTCCCATGGAGACTGGTTCTCAACTTAACTGGCAAACACGTCATTCAAGCGTCGTCAAGTCAAATCCACAGGAATCACAGTTTCATCAAAAGACTTCTGTCGCTAACTCATGTGCAAAATACAACACGTCTGCTTCTGCTAGCTCAAACGCATCAGCTACGAAAACTACTAAAAGTTACCTAATGAAACCCTCTGCACCTGAGGCAGTTTCTAACCATAAACCTACTGAGCACAGGGAGGAACCCGCCGTCCCTGCCCCGCTCAGGAACAACGACTTCCTGGATGAAGACTTGGACTCCTTCTTCTCGTCGGACTCGGTTTGGGATGACCAGGAGGATGACGACCTGATGTGCGAAATGTGCGAAGACCTGGAGAGCCGAGCCCAGAGCATGGAGATCCTTCCCACCAAACAGACGCCGCCGGTCGGGCAGACAGTCAACCAGAGAGCGGCGCCGGCTCCTTCCACCAGAGCCTGGGACGACAGGAACCAACAGCTGAAACATCTTCCAACCAATCCACAGTCTGCTTTTGGAAGAGGAGGCACTTGTACGCAGTCGTTTCCCAAAAAACCAACACCCACATCTCTACCCTCGGGTTCAAGTAGACCAGCTGGGAATTTGTTTGCTGGGACTTATGGATCTAACTGTACAGCGAGTTTACAGAGCGATACTGGGAAGGACTCGTACAGATACATGCAAGCCAAGAGCACTTCTAGAACAAACGGCTCAACCTATCCGCAAAGGAGTGGGATCCAGTCAGCTGCTGCACCGCCACCTGTCGAACATCAGAGTCAGTTTACCTTCAAGAGGCCAAACAACCCACTGGCCACAGTGACCAACAAAGGTAAGGATACGATCACACTGAGCATGTTCGGAGTGGTTTGTTTGAGTTCGGCAGAGTTTTTTGCTTTAGGTTGGTTGTTTTTGGTCAGATAAGAATGATGCCATTCAAATTTGTGTGGCACAAAATAACGGCACCAAGGTGCCTGAGAATGCGAGTCTCAGTCCTCTAACGAGAGAACTGCGGTGCGGTTCATTAGGAGTGAGAACGTAATCTAACCAACTACAGGAAATGACCCAAAAACACAAGGTGTTATGGGTATAAGGGGACGAATGTTGACACAGCAGTTCCTCATACTTGGAAAGCCTAGCAGAACAAAATAAAGTCTGGACTGATGCTCTTATTCAGCTACTTCTTCATGTGTTCTTCACTGGTATGAACACCACAGAAGAAGAGACAGACAAGTCCATCATGTTAGATAAAGTTACAGGGAATGGAATCAGATTTGTAGGCCACTAGCATTATCTCAACGTGAGAAAACAAGACCTAGCAGCTTTAAAGCTAAATGTAAACTTAAATGTTTACTTGGGCGTGTAACTTAAATGTTACACGCCCAAGTCTTGTTAAAGTTAAAATTTACAAGATATGTCACAAAAATAACAAACTGTTTTGAACCATCAGGGACTACTTTCCCTGTTTCCATAGGAAGTGAAGGTGGTGGGCGATGGGAGACTGTATGGCTAAAAATCACTGCTCATATGTGGTTTCTCACCTGAAATAGTTTAAAAAATAAGTATTGGCTAGATTGACTTAATGATATTTCATTTTTATTAATGTATAGGCCATATAATAAAAACCACAAACAACTTTTTGTTACTAAAATGTCTGTTTTCTTACTTAGGATAAAGCTAGTGGCTACTATCACTCAACATAGCGTATGCTAAAGTGTTAGCATGGAGCTACTATCACTCAACATGGCGTATGCTAAAGTGTTAGCATGGGGACACATGGATGATTTTGGTGTCTCTGCTCTCATCACCTGACAGGTAATTTGACCAATGGGACAATCTCCCAGAAACCTGCTGCAGCCCCTTTACCTCCTGCCTGCGTTTCCATGGCAGCGGGGGGGAAATGCTCGGCGGCAGAGATCAAGCTGAAGAAGCAGCAGGCGATGGAGAGGAGACGACAGCGGATGCAAACCAACCTGAACCTCCGGCCGCCGACATGAAGGAGCCGAACCGGACTCAGAGCAACAAACCTGCAGAGTTGGATCAGGCCTTTAGCTTGAGCCAGGCAGAGTCCGGACAGTGACTGTGTGCTCCAGCTCTTATCAAGGCCCAGCTTGTGATGTTTCATCACTGCTATCCATCATATAAAACTCTGTACTTGCATTAAAATCACTATAAAGTTGTGATTATGTTTTTTTTAGTTGTAGAAATCTCTGAAGTTTTACAGTTTATCAGTTTCATCAAATTGGTAGAACTGCTAACATCAGCAAAAATGCTGTGATACAATATAACAGACGGTAGGGCTGGTATCTGTTAAAATAAATATAAATAAACCATCCACATGAATACTGTAATATATATTTTTTGTTTTGTTTTTTCCCCATATTTTTTGTAATCAAACTGTTGTTGATTTCTTGTATTTATTTTTTAATCCCTAATTGCGTTAAGACATTTGAAGAGTTCCTTTCCAAAATTTGATATATCCATTTAGGAAAAAATATTACCAGCAATGTTTTATTTTGCACTTTTTTTCCCAAGAGGCAGATATCTCACTTCACTCTTCTGCACATGAATGAAGCTTCCAGATCCTCCAGCAGGCTGAACAGATTTATTTCCACATCTCTGGAAGCTTTTTCTCTTTTGGATCATGAATATGAGACTCAGCTGCTTTTACTCATTTTCTATTTTCTAATCAGACTATTAACAGTTTGTCTGGCATTTTTGTTTATTGATTTTTATCGTTTTATTTCCTGTAAAGCACTTTGTCTGACTGCTTTGAAAGGTGCTTTAGAAATAAAGATTATTGTTAATATTATTATTGTTTTGGGTTTTATTATTAACCCCCTGATGTGTATGGGTGGTCCTAACATTATTATTATTAGCATTATTATTATAGTAGGTTACTGGTTTCATATGGAGTCATCTGATCAGCGATTTTAAATACGCATCGTCCGTCAAAAGTTTGGACACCTGACTGAATGTTCTGTGTTTCTCATTCTCTAAAAGCCATTTTAATCTAAAGGCTTCTGCTTAAATGCTTGAAATTAGTTTCTTAGACAAATATAAATAGTGAAGTTGATCCTATGTATGAATTTCTTTCCAAAGCCTTTGCCTTTCCATCAAGGCAAAGAATCTAAAATATAAGAGAGTTTTGATTTGTTTAACACTTTTTTGGTCGCTGCATAATTCTATTTGTTTTATTTCATAGTTTTAATGTCTGTACTGTTATTCTAAAATGTGGAAAACAGTAAAAATAAAGAATAATGTGGAGGCCCCAGACTTTTGACGGGCAGTGTGTATCCTCCCTGCTACAGTCAGTCAGGTATCGTCTCTCAGTCTGAGGTTAGTCTGGGTTGCATGAATCATTTCATCATTACATGTCGGTCAGATAATAGAACCAGAACCTAAACGCTCCAGGGAGCTGCAGAGTGGAGGCGGTTTACCCACAGAGTGACTTTTCCTGCAGCCAAACCAGACAGACTGGGATTCACCTTCCAAGAAAACCAGCAGGAAGCAGGAGGATCAGCTGAGGAAGAGGATGAGCGGAGGGTGAAACCACCTCCACCTTTCTATCAGCAGTTTACCACCTCTTCATGCTGCCTTCAGGTGCTCTTCATAAGCTCAGAGTTCTGCAATCCGGAATACGACTTGTCCTGCATTCAAAGTGCTTTCGTTGGCAAATAACAAAATAAACCCCATACTGACAGAGAGTTTTAGGAGGAAAGAGGATACAAGTTTATTTTATTGTATTTTTTTCTTGAGTGACAATTGATGATCAGGCTGCATGGCTAAAATCGTACTTTATGTGACTCTACAGCATTTTCTACAGCAAGGTTCTGGAATGAGCTGAGTGCAAATAATCCCAAATTCCACTATTCACATGACCGCTTGTCAGAGGTGTGACCAAGTCAACTTTGCTCGAGTCCCAAGCCAGTCTCAAGTCTTGAGGCACAAGTCCCAAGTCTGAGTGTAGATTATTAAGTCAAGTCAGAACAAATCAAGAGTCCAGTATCAATTTAATATCTTAAAGAAAACTAAATATCTAGGACTTTTCAATGCAATATGGTTTTAATAGGATAAAAACATCATGAGTTTGATTTTTATAATCAGTTTCAACTTCAATAAATTCAATCATTCCATACAAATTCAGAAAACAGAATTTAAATTCAGTCGTCTGCTGGGACAAATCTCATCACTTTCAATCTAAGTCATTTACACAAACACAAGATCTTTTGTCGAGACTTTAGAAACCTTTTCAAGTCATCAAAGTACAAGTCAGAGTCAAGTCCCAAGTCACCAGAACCCAGGTCAAGTCAAGTCTCAAGTCTTCTCTTCATGCTTCAAGTCAAGTCTCAAGCAATTAAAACTGTGACTCTAGTCCAAGTCATGTGACTCGAGTCCCCACCTCTGCCGCCTGTTTCTCAGTTTAATATGTGTTTTTAAACCTAGGTCCCACAGCGCTGATTGGCTGTCAGGTGAATCACTTTCAACAGGTGTGACACACTGACGTCACTCAAAGGATAAGAAAATAAAGCATAAATAAATCAATAAAACAAAGTGGTTTTGTAGTGAGTGATATTAAGCTGATGGAAGTTATATCAACAAGAGTTTCTCTTGTTGATATAACTGTTCAGCCATGGTGGCTATCACTGCTCATGCTAACCCAGTTCTTCTTCTTCTGTTGATTCCAAACAAACCAGAAAAATGCATCACTTCCTGTGCAGCAGGAAAGAGCGACCAGATACAGGTGTTTAGAACAGACATGTAAAGTCTTTCATGTAGTGGATACAGGTTGGATCACTGTGGTTTGATATCAATCAGACAGAACGGAGCAAAACGGACATTTGTTTGTATGAAGATGTTGTGTATTGTTAGTTTTATCAGAGTATCTCTGGGTGTCACCTGACGCCCGGTGGGAGTCACCTGGCCCGGTGCAGCCAGGCCGCCCGGCCGGGCTCGTCAGGTCTCATTAGTAGGTCTTCATTAGTAGTCTGGCAGCTGTCTGATGGCGGAGATACCGGCCCGGCGGGTAAACCGAGCCCCGTTATCACCAGACAGGTGTGTAACTGTAGTCCCGGGACATTGCTGCAAATCAGTGGCACAGAGATGCAATCTGCCTCGGTTTAATCACACTGCCACCGTCTCAGCCTTATTCCAGGATTAGGTTTACTCCATTTGTAAAGGACATTTGACTGAACTTTTTTGCCAAGTGGAAGTAGTATTTTTAATTATACAGTAGCCCATTTTGGCAATGAAAGTACTGAGTGTCAAAGCGGTGGGTGGGGGACTCAGTGAGGGACATGAAGCTCTCTATTAGGAGAGGAAACTGTTTGAATTCTTATTTCTGCCTCATAAATATATACTGTCTTTTACATACTGTATATATACATATACTGTATTTTTAGGAGAGTTTTAGTTCTACAAACATGTAGAACATGTGGAGACAGAAATAATCTGATTGGTTGAGTTAAACCTCAGTGGGAGGAGCCAATGAACCACAGTTTTTTTGGAGTGCAAGTTAGCTAACTGGCAAACTTGAATGGCAGAGAAGGAAGTCTGGTCAAAATAATAAATAAAAATATAAATGTCAATGTCTTCTTTTTTCATGCCTTCATGACCTTGATATCATGATGTTGAAGGTCAGCAGCTAGCTAACTAGCTTACCTAGCTAGCTATAGGCTAGTATGGCTAGTTTGAACTTGAAGGTCAGCTAGCTAACTAGCTAACCTAGATAACTTAGTATGGATAGATTGTATTTTTTCAGAGCGCTAGGCTTCATAATATTAGCTTCCTCCTCTCTTACCTCTTGTCTTTTTCACTGGGCTTCAGTCTAATGTTCTTTGGCTCCGCCCACTGAGGTTTAACTCAACCAATCAGATTATTCCTGCCTCTGAGAAACGTTTGTAGAACTAAAGCTCTAATCTACGTAGTTTTACTCGCTCTGTTTTCAGGAGCAGTTTTACCAAAGCTGAAGAACATGTTGTGGTTTGTCTTCCCCTTTAAAGACATGGAGCCTCTCTCTTGGTTTAAACTGCTTCAACACATGAATTTAAACAACAGATTAGACTGCTGTGTTATGTTTTGCTTGCTTGCTCTTCACTCTCACTGTTTCACACTGACAGATAACTCGCCTCTCTCTCAGACCTGCAAACTTCTCATGTAAAGTTAGAGCTTTTGTTTCAAACTTGCCAGTGAATTGAGGGAAAACAGAGTTGCATTCAGGCTCCTACTCTGCCTGCAGTACGTCAGTGTCCCCCCCCCCCACCCCCCAGGCCCTCGTGGTGTTCATGTCTTTCCATAAGCGCCTGTATACATGACCCGCCTGGGGAAGAGAGCAGTTTCATGGCCCACCTGACACCTACAACACCATGTGCTGAAAGTGTTTACGGCGGATCCTCTTCCCTGCTGCAGCCACCAACAATTGCTGCAGGTGAAATGAAGTTATCTGAGAATTGCATTGAACTCTGGATGACCTGCATCCCCCCCCCCCCCCCCCCCCCCCCCCCCCTCCTCCTCCTCCCCGCCTCACTCTGCTCCATTAATTATTCCCGTCCCAATCACAGAGGATAGTGATACTGGGACAGGTTGGAGTGCAGCAGCTCACACCACATCCACACTGCCTGCACTTTAACGGCTTTTTCCTGACGTCCGGAGAGAGACGAGGTCGTCTGCTGACAGACTGAGCAGCTAACAGGAGCTAAGGAACTACAGGAAAGGAACTAACTTCAATTTTAGCAGGATATTATACAAATATCTAAAAACTAAAACTACAAAAACTCTGAGTTATAAATAACATCCCATAGGAATACTATAGTGATATCTATGGAGATAAAAAAAAACAAAAAAAAAACATGAATTACTATAAGGTCACTATAACTCACTATTGAGTACCACAAACACTCTATTGGAATATTACGGGAATTTTATTATAGGAATATCTTTTGTTTCTTTTGCTTGTAATTGTTTTAATCTATTTATTTTATGTAAAGCACTTTGAGTTGCATTCTATGTATGAATGGTGCTATAACAATAAAAATTATTATTATTATAGTGAAACCATAGGAGATCAAAAAAGTTACCAAAAGTACAATAAGGTCACTGCAAACTCACTACTGAGTATCCCAACACACTAATATTATAGGAATATTATAGTCAATACAAATACCATGAAGTACAATAATGTCACTATAACTCACTACTGAGCACAGCAAATACACTATAAGTCCCAATAAGAATACTATAGCAAAATTATAGGAATATTACAGTGATACCTTGGAGATGAATATACTGTTAAGTAGTACAAGGGAACTATAAACTCACCACTGAGCACCATGAACACACTGTAAGTAGTACATAATGTACTTGTCTGGGTAAAGTGCAGACTATGAAGTGCTCATCCCATAGGTACGAAAAACTCTACAGTGAAATAAATTACAAAATTTTTTTTACACAATCAGCATGATGGCAAGAAGTAGGACAATAAGGCCAGGCTGAAAATAACCAGAATGTTCCTTTAAGTATTTATTTAGCCCAGTGTCCCAGTCTAGTGAATTAATAGCGTCTTTCCTGACACCATGGATGTAAAAACTCATTTTAATCAATTCTTGCATGTAGCCTACTATTTCAGAGTAACCACAGTATTTACATTTACTCACATTACTAAGTGGTAACATTAATAAGTAGCTTTTTTGTGTACTTTTTTTTAAAATCAGTAATTTGACTTTTACTTCAGTACATTTTTACTGCAGTATTGTACAGATGTTGTGTCTCTCCATCAGCAACAGAAACTGGATCAACGTAAACTGACAAACTGTGGATCCATTCACATTGAGAAGAGGAATCTGACTTTACTTTGTTTCTGCACTTTATTTTGTCATTTCTAATGTTTCCAGTGAAAAGAATCTAGTTTGAACTCTGTCCTCTCTCCTTTTAGAATCACATGGAAAAGATCACAGCTAACAACGTTCTCTGTTCTAAAGAGGAACTCAGGAACTTTTACTCTGAGGACATTTTAAATAAGACACTTTTTACTTTTACTGAAGGAGATTTTTACACCAGAACTTTTACTTCTGCTTAAGTCAAATATGAGCAAAGTAACAGCATTTCTACTGGAGTAGGACATTATAGTACTCTTTCCACCACTGGTTATTTCCCTTTATCCCACTCTTCTGCCTGGAGGAGAGCAGAGTTTCTGGTCAGTTGCTTCAGGTTTAACCTTGTAAGGGAAAATGTTGTGTATCCTGCTCCGTCTCTCTTCTCCCAAACACTCCCAACATAAAACTGATACATGAGCTGCACTTTGTTCCCGCACAGCTGAGCCTGCGCCAGGGAGCGAGGCCGGCGCTCCTCTGTTTACGCTCAGGATGCTGTGTGAAAATCCATATTCCTAGTAATTGTGTTTATGTAGTTTTAGCCATTATGCCCGGATTATTTAGAGAGCCAGAAAGACATTTTAGAAGCAGGCCGGCCCAGGGCTTTCATGTCGGCCCGGGCGAAAATAAATCTGGAGAGTTGCTGAAGTCCAAATCACAAACAGATGAGCAGGTTCCATGGGAAGCGGCGGGTTCGAGCTCCATGTGTGCAGCGGGGAAACAAATGGGACTTTTAATTGGCAGCGACGGGCACAACTGGCCGCATTCTGCTGCAGCTCAATTAGGAGCGTTCAGGCTGCCTGACACTTATCTAGGGAGGGGAATCTCACACACACACACGCACACACACACAGGACAAAAACACACTGTATATGATCTGTAAAATAAGACAATTTGATTACATCTGATTTAACTAGAAACCAAATCCAGTGATATTTCCCTTTACATTGGGACGTTATGAATGAACGAAGGATGCAGTGAAGCTTTCCTGACTCTTCACCCAGAGAACAGAGTGAAGTCTGGAGGACAGTCACAGATAAAGACAAAAAAACAATCACATAAATATCACACCAGCATAAAACACTTCAAAGTTTATCTCCTGCTCCAGTAAAACCAGCTGTTGTTCCAGCAGTGGACTGTGTGATTGAACAGCAGCTACAGGTATAATTTCACTGCTAAACTCTCCTTTACGAACCAGTAATCCCTTAAAATACCCTTACATTTACATTATTTCACCCTTAATTCATGCAAAATCCCCTTCAAATGAGTTAAGGGAGTTATTAATGGATGAGACCCCATCAAAACCTCCTTAAACACCTCTTAACTTTTAACTCCTTGCTTTCTAATTTAATGAAAAGTTAGAGTTAGAGTCTCTGTGAATCAATCCATGAATAAATCCCTTATAAACCCATGATACTAACAACTTTAAAGCTGTTATTTTTAATGGATAATTAATGTTTATGTAATGAGAAATTAAGAACATTTCAGGGATTAAATTAAAGGGTTTGGTTTCATAGTGCTCGTCACGACCTTTGACCTAGAACACAGAAACAGAAGCTTCTGCTGTTTGTCTGTATATTAGTGAAGACGTCTCCAGTGATATTATGGAGTGTTATTTCTGCCATTAGTTTGATCGATTCTTCTCTTATTTCCTTTTTAATGTATTTTTTCAAATAAATAGAAACTGTTAAAAGTTGGAAGTGGGAAATTCCCAGCTGGCAGAGACATGCAAAAAAAAAAAGAAAGAAACAGGAGAAACATGGCCGACTGCATGATTTTCTTTGCCCAACATGAAATACTGTTTTCCACGCAACAGCTAATGTTGCGTCAGTGATATTTCGCAGCCAGTTAGCATAGAATGTTAGCAACTGTAAGCGCAACGTAACTTTTCAAGTTCATGTTCAACCGTTTACCAAACAGCTGTTTTGATCAATTCATGAGATGCTGAAAATTGAACTTGATGTATTTTTAGGATTTTAAAGATGTTAACAGTGAAGCTGAGTAGAGTTCAGAGCGGCGGTCGTGTTGTCGTGACGTCAGACAGCAGCAAGGAAACCTCCAGGTTTACAAATCTGAGTTTCCCGCTCTGACCTCCGACCTGGCGACCGATCGTCACTTTTCTCCTTGCAGGAAGTCGAGTTTCCAACTTTCCGACCGCAGATCAGAGCAGGAAGGTTTCAGCTGATCGTCTGCCCAAAACCTTTCATCTGGATCACAGTCACAGATTTATAACAACCAGGATCAGACTGATCTGGATGATTGTAACTCAATTATCACACAGGATTCTTCTGATCCAGATACACAAGATCAGGATTACAGAATCCAGACTGCCAGTCTTTAAATAAACCTCTGTCACGCCACCTGCTGGACAGATGATGTTACAGCAGCTTGTTAGAGCAAAAAGACACGAGGGAACAGGATGGAAGAGTAAAAGACAGTTTGTGTGTTACTTTTATTCACTTATCTGCACAAGTTTATGATGCATAAAAACTGAAAGACAAAATTCTCATTGGAGGAAAAACTTCCCATTTCTCTGCAAACTGTTTTCTTTCATTAATTCAATGAGAGCAGAGCAGCAGGTCAGCAGCTGGTATGAGACTTTGTTCATTTAATAAAATGTAAACATTAAATCATATTGTTAATCTATATTAATGATGTTCAGACTTCAGTGTCTTGGTTCTATATGAAGCTTCTTCTGTCTCTGAATCCTTCAGTGGATCAAGATCATCCTGAAAGCTGCTGATCTGACTTTGAGTTCTGAAAAACACACAAACATTTAAACTTGATTAAAGATAATATTGGATTACCCAATCTGAACGCTCAGAATCTGGTTTATCCGTTTTAAAGCCAATTTTCAGATTTAATCCAGTTACTGAAATCCTGTTAGGAAAGGATTCAGGTTTTAGGATTTCCTGTCAAGTCTGAGCTGGGAACTTGTGGTTATGGAGAAACCTTGGATTATAATCGGTGTCGTGCTTTGAAACTGTCAGTTAACGTTTTAAATGGCTTATTGAGGCGATCGCCATGTTGGAGAACGTGGCTCCCATCAGGTCTGAAATGCATCATGGGAAAAAAGTGATACTGTAGGTTTTGTCCGGTCTCTGAACTGTGAAACTTCATGTGAACTTTCCCTTGAAGCTGTTCATGTCTCTGTACAGTCACACAAAAACATTCAAACATTATCCTGCGTGACGAAAAGAATTAAAAAAGCTCTTATTTGTTGTTGTTTTTTAATCTTGGATCTATGCAAAGCGCTCTTTTTTATCAAGGTGAAAATGACACTGAATGAAATGATTAAACATTGTTTCATTGGGGCTAAACAGCTGCCAAGGGTGAAAAAGATCAAAAGGAAAAACAAAACATTTCTCATCATCTATTCCTCTGCCTTCCTCTTCAGGTTCACAGTCCAGTTCCTGATGTTTCAACTCGGGTTCAACTGATACGGGTTTTGAAGGCCGATGGCCAATAATTTCTTTGCCAATACTGAATAACTATCTTTAAATTTGACCATTTTTATGGCAAAAATCCCTGAATTTTCTTCTTGTCATGGTGGAAAAGCCTCTGAAACAGCATTTATACTTTTTTTATTTTTATACTTTATTGTGTCATCATTACAACATAGCAGTGAAACAGCATTCAGAGCATCATGGGACACTAAAACTCTCCACTGAAACCAGACTGATGAAATTCTTTTAGTGTCAGCAGCTCTTTAAGGCAGAGAGACACCACACCTGTTCACTGGTAGAGAAACTCTGGGAGACATTGCTGCTTTTAAATGAAGAGTTAATTTACAAAAAACATTATTGAACAATTAAATGAATAAAGAAATGTCCAAAGAAAATGTCATGTCAGTTTTTTTTTGTCTGTGGTCGGGAGGAACCTCCATCACATCAGAGCCGGACGACACTGACTGACTGATATCTGATATTTAATAAAAGATCAATATCGGCATCATATATCGGTCTAACAACAACAAAGAGAAAACCTTCAGCTTCCTTACAGCTGTGTGAAAATATATGAACTCAGACAGACATGATTATATTATTTAAAGTCCCAAACTCAGACGCTGAAGCTTCTGACAGGAGGGAGAGGGAAACATGGAAACTCCACAGGAAGCTGCTCACTGTACCGACGGAGGTGTGTGTGTGTGTGTGTGTGTGTGTGGGGGGGGGGGGGGGGTTAACAGTGAACACATGTAGCTCCTCAGTTACCCTTCATGTTAAGTTACACTGACACCTGCTGCTGGGACCAGAGCAGCACACTTCTGCCAATTAAGGCTCATCATGTTGGTTTGACTGGTTTTGTTGTCTCGTCCTAAACTTTGACTTACGATTATTTTCATTATCGATTAATCTATCAATTATTTTTTCGATTAATCACTGAGAAAGTGGCATCTTAAAATGTCTTCCTCAGTCTGGAGAAACTGAGAAAAGCTGCAAATCTTCACATCTGTGAAGCTGTAACCCAAAAATGTTTGGTATTTTTACTTGATAAATGACTAAAACCTGATGAAATTATAATCGATTAATTTTCTGCCAATCGACTGATCGTTTCAGCACTAATATTTATTTTTTAATTTTTGAATCTTTTAATACTTTTAATAGTTCATACCGCTCTTATGTCCTATTTTCATGTGAAGCATGTTGTAATCTGTTGTGATGAGTTCTAGGCTTCATGAATAAAGGTTTATTATTATTTTACAGGGCTGCAGGACTCCCTCTTCTGATGTAATGATTTGTTTTGGATGTTTGCTCGACTTTTTCCTTCCTTTCTAAAAATATTTTAAAAATGGGTGATTTTACTGTTTGGCTTCATTTCTCAGTCAAAGTGGAAAAGCACTCGGCTCCTGAGGTAAAGATACTTCAGATTGTAGATTGTAGCTTTAAAGCAATATTCCACTCAGTTTTAACATGGGGGTTATTATGAAAACCAGAATATAATCTACTCACCAGGATCAGATGCAGCTGGACCAGTTTGTAGCGTTCAGATTTTTACTTCCCATTCATTTGAATGGAAACTGACATTGAACACATTGGTGAACAGATTCAACATCAGATCCAACAGAATTTCACCAAATAGCATTTTTATTGATAGAAGAGAACACAGCGGAGGGATACCATTTAGGGGAGATAGTTCCTGTTTGGGAGACCGGATCTACTTTTTTTAAATGCTAATTTTAGAGTAAACCAAGAATAGAAATGCAAAATGACGATAGACCCACAGCACTTTGTTGTCTTAAAAGCAGGATCTGTTCACTAACGTGTTCAATGTAAGTTTTCAGTCTATTTTCATGTCTTGTAAGTCGGTTCATACTTCACATAAAAATGGCCGCCGCTCTGAGCATCCAGGAACACTGATTTGAATGAGTGACAGTTCTATCCATTGCAGTTCTGTAGAAAGAGACAGACCTGGTCTACACAGCCACACCTCCACACCTTCTGTAACAACTTTCAAATAGTTTATTTCTCATTTCCATGTATGAAGTTTCAGTGGTTCCCACAGCAGAGACGCAGCATGCAGATGGAAAACAGGAGTAAAAACCTAAGACTGGATCCATGACGCCTCCACTCTAAACCACCGCTGACATCCCTTTCACCCAATAGAAGACATTTTAGCATTGACCTGAAATAAACTAAGCAGGAAGCATTGACACTAAATGTTTATAACAAATAATCTGTACAAAAAAAAATCAACTTAAGAGAAAGCGAAGAAACGAAAGCAGATTTTCCCCCTGAAGCGGCTGGCAGTCGACTCTGGAGTCACAGTGACACTCGACCCAGAAGATGCAGCTGGACGACAGCTTGGTGCAGCGAGTAGTTCTTAGTCAACATTTACCCTTCTTTTTTTTTGGCAACATCCATGTATATGTAATTTTCATCGTGTCGTTATATATATATATATATTAACGTTACTTTTCACATGTAAACACAACACAGTCTCACAAATATTTGTGAAAAGAGCACAAACTGAAACGCAGATTGTCGGTGTTCCTGCATCACGAATCGGACGCCATTTTCAACGGTTAAACGACTTTGGTTAAAATTAGGATTAAAGTCAAAATGAAAAATGACTCACCTTGTTAACCAATTTTCCACACCTATGTAACTTATGTATTTTCTTGTATTTTTATACGAAATTCCCATAATTTTTCCATCCTGTGAAACAGTATTTTCAGCGGTTACTTCATGGCGAACCAGCAGGCCAAATAAAACTTCCAACCAACACCATCACAGAGTTTTGGAAACGCTTTTCTCTCTCTTTTCGTGCACAGAGCATTTTAAGCAGTTAAGATGACATCGTGCTCATTTCACTCAAATTTCGTGAGACCAGGCCGGTAAACGAGGAGCTTTAAAAAAAAAAAAAAACATGATGCACTAAGGAACGGGGAGAAGAAGAGAAGAGAAGAGAAGAGAAGAGAAGAGCCTCCACATCACGCAGACACATCACCAGACTTCAGGTTTGGTTTAAAGTCTTTGTCCTGCAGCACTGAAACAGCGACCGCCAAAAACTGAACGCTCGGCCGGGTAAAAGCACCCAACACGTGGATTCCAGAGGTGTAACTTTGGCCTTTTTCTGTCGTTCTCCACCCCGTTCCCTTCTTCCCATGAAAAGCTCAGGCGAAAAGATGAAAATGGTCGGAAAGAGGAAAACTTCAGCTTCTTCCCACCTCAACCTGGAGACCGGTTTGCAGCCTGAAGTCCTGCAGCTGACAGGGTTCCTACACAGCTTCAATTCCAGAATGACGTTCTTTTTCTTGATTTGATTTTAAAAGTTTGGTGTACAAAGGGGCAAGACACAGATAGTCGTCTCTGCAGATGAAGGTTATTCTTCACGCCGACCGACATCAGAACATGTGAGATGTTGGGGGTCTAAAACCACAGAGGATGGACATTTTTCCCAAACTTTTCCAAACTCTTCCAAACTTATCAAGACCTGGAAATGACCAAATTCTTCTCATCTGTGTAGGAACCCTGTTGTTACAGATGTTGCCTCACATCTCCGCCCGACCTCCCTCCAGGTACCGCCACAGCTAAAACCAGTGGCTCTACAGCGCCGCCTGCAGGTTCTGATGCGTCATCAAGCTCGTAAACGACAGCACGGAAATATCTGCATTTCTGCATTTCGACCGTTTTACGTTTTCTTTAAATGAACAGAAAAAATGAAACGCAAAGCGACACCTACAGCAGCAACACCGGGTATCAACATTTTCAGATGGTTTTTTTCACCAAGCTTGATTTAATGTGTTTCAGTTGGTTGTGTGAGGCTCTCTATAGGCCGAACGTTTCCCAGGAGCAACCTGGCGCTCCAAAAAGACTTGAAGCAAACCATAAACCTGTGTGTGTGTGTGTGTGTGTGTGTGTGTGCAGGAGTTGACTAGATTTCTCTCTAATACACTGTAGGCGCCGACTCAGAAAGCAATATGACAGCAGCCAAGTCCCTGACAGTAAAAACATGTATAGTGCATACCCCCCCCCCCCCCCCCCCTCCTCCCTCACACCTTTGTTTCCCAAAATTTTGTCAAACACGATGTAAAATGAAGCTGTTCGTTGTGTAAGCAGAAGAAAAACGATGCAATACTCCTGGAAATTAAATGTGATTGAATAATGCAGGTAGCACTCCTAAAAACAGACGCTTTTCTCTCCGATTTGAGCAGATATAGATTGTGAATTCAATGTTTCGTCATCAATATGTTCTGGTTGGCACTTCATGCTCTGTGTGGTGAAATCAAGTACATCAAGTTACATCACAGCTAAATACACACGTCCCCTAAGATATACTTTCTTTTATCTTAAAAAAAAAAACCGAAGAGACCAAAATAAATATAAAAAAAACCCAAATACCTTGAAATCCAACACAAAAATACACATACACACACACACACACACACACACACACACACACACACACAGACACACACACTACCCTTCCTCCTTTCCTCCACCAAACTGAAATGCTCGCTCCACGTTAAAAAGCTGTCCGTCAGCTTTTAAAGTGCTACGCCGGGTTACTGAGAGTCCTGTTCAATAACACTTGGTAAGGTTTGGCTTCAGAGACTCGGGGCGGGGCGGGGCGGGGTGGGGCGGGATGGGGCGGGGCGGGGGAGAGGGGAAGGGGGGGCATTTTCACAGAGAAAATACTTCCGTTGAAAATAGACAGAGCGTTTTGCTGGACGACGTCTTTGAGCAGATCCTCAGTAAAATGGAGAAGAGAAGCGGGAAGCCGTCACACGTCCACCACCATCTTTTTGTGAATGTCTAATCCACCGACCACCTGCAGGAGACGAGAGAAACCAAACGTCACTTCTTCATGTTCACATTTTAGACATTTAACTGTTCCAAGTCTTATCCAGGGCAAGAAAGAACAAGATTAAAGGAGCAATCTACAGTATTTTCATTTTTTCTATTTTACAGTTTTTTTAAATTTTGTCTTGATCTTTGGTGCCAAGCGCTCAACATTGTAATGTTTTTGCCTTGCACAGGCGCTCTTTTCTCTGTCTGTTCAGCCATGGTGGCTATCGCTGCTCATGCTAACTACCCAGTTCTTCTTCTGCTGTTTATTCCCAACAAACCGGAAACGTAAAACGCATCACTTCCTATACAGCAGAGTATTTTTCCCACTGTGGTTCTGATGTAAACTTCCAGGACTTTTCCATGACTATCCATATGTAAGTTGGAGCGCTTCACCAACAAAAAATGTTGTTTTTCAGTCTGGTTTCTACTCCAGTTGGGCTGAAAATCATCTGATGCAATGAATGTGAAACAAGTTGGAAAATATATTCTACTGACCCTAATATTGCCCGACTTCCCCAGAGAATTTATCAAATTCCCTACTTTCCCTGGAATACACCTCTCTAAATTCCATGATAATCCAGTACAATGTCTTGTATAGTTCAGAGTGTTTGATGCCCACTGAGATCACCCATGTCAAGAATATTTGCACTCATTGTAAATCGCTTGCAATAAAAGCATCGACCCCATGACAGAGGCTGTTACTTCAACGCAGCTGAAGCTGATTGGCTGGAACAAGGAAGCTTAATTCCCCAAACTTACTGCACAGAACTCCTCGAAGGATATCCTCCCGTCTCCGTCTTTGTCTGCGTTGATGATGGTTTTGTCGACGATCTGCTGCAGCTGCGTGTCCTTCAGGTTGTTGCCCACCATCATCTTGAGGACCTGAAAGAGCTCTCCGTTGGATATGTAGCCGTCTTTGTCCATGTCGTAGATCCTGAAGGCAACTGAGGTCCAAGACACAACATGGAGGATGGTGTCAGTGTTCAGGTTTGACCGATGAGCGTCAACAACACAGAGTTTTAAACGCTGACACAACAGCATGTAAAGGACACACATACATCTTCATTTTTTTTTTTTTCTTTTAGTGGTGATTGAGAATTTGTAAAAGTAATTGATAAGACACTCCTCTACAGTAGCCATTTTTCAATACCCAGAGTCACTCCAGACTACAGGATTTGCTGCCCCCTTGTGGATAAAAGGTTTATAACGTCTGACAGGCTCAGGACTGTCAGCAGAGAGTTTGTGTTATGGTATGCATGCATGGTGTTGAATTTGATTTTCTTTGGATCTCTTTTAGCGCCAGGGATAATCTTCCAAGAGTCCATCATTTTAAAAACACATTAAAAACACTGATTCATATAAATCATCATCAACGAGAGAGAGGAAGAGAGAAAAAGATAAATCAACATCGCAACGGAAAATGTGATGTACCAAGCCTAAGTACTGTATTTAACTGTACTGTTGTGGGAATAGCTCATACCACAATTTTGGCGTTTTGTTTTTCCTTAGTTGAATTTAAAGTTTAGACAGTCATTTGTATGTTGAGTGTGTTTAGTGACCATTTGGCTGATTAAACCTGTTAAAACCTCATTGTAGTATTTCAGAAAAATGCAACAACAAAACAGCCATGCTTGCCTTCACACCTGAAAAAATTATGTTTTGCAACGACAGCACCATGGCATTTAATACACTCAGTCCATAACTTTGACCAAGTTTAACACTGATAAAACGGGCACTCGAGATGTGGAGATAATTGTTGTATGTCTGATACTTACAACGCAACTTCTGCTCCTTGTCACCTTTGACACTGAACTGGGAGACTCCTTCGATGAATTCTGCCAAAGGAGAAGAAAAACACATCATCATTTAAAACTGCAAGAGAAATAAAAACAGTTTGGTACAAATAAATGCAGTCTGCAGAAAGAAAATGACCAAAGCTGCAACAAATCACGACGGAAACAATTTAGCATTTTAGTTACGTAAATGACTGCAAGCCTGACCAGCCTGTCTGCCATCTCAGCAAACAGGAGAGAAGAGTTTGAAGATACACCAGTTTACATTTCCATAGAAAATGAACTGGTACAGATAGAAAAGGTGACTGACAGTATCCTGCAAGGTTTCCACTAGGGCTGAACAATTAATCGAAATTTTATCTAAATCGCAATATGGCCTGCTGCAATTTTCAAATCGCAGGAGGCGCAATATTTGTTAAAGTCGAAATGTGTGTCAAAATACCATTTTAAATTAAATATTGTCGTGCTGCAGAGATGTCCTGGCCTACACATCATATTCTACAGACTTAAGAAAACATCTTTGTTTGGTACAGATCCCCGCAAAAATCACACCATAATCATCTTAATACATTTTTCAATGAAAATGAGAATAATTATGTAAAAATGATCATTCCCTCTAATATCGCAAATCATATCGCAATTGCAATATCAGTCAAAATAATCGCAATTAGATATTTTTTCAAAATCATTCAGCCCTAGTTTCCACAGTCATAAGAATCCTTAAAAGTTATGGAATTTGAAAATGTGGTTTCCAGGCCTGGAAAAATGTTTGAAACTTTATTTCATTAAACTCTTGGAAAAGTCATGACATTTTAAATAATGATACTAAGTTTATTATATTTGTAAAGTAAAAAATTAGAGGAGTAATTTGGAAAAATTTAACAAAAATGAGTCTAGGCTCAAATGCAACTGGTCAGACTGCAAAGCGGTTGCTGTGAGGCTCAAAATAAATTCCCAATGTCAGCATTTGTAAAAGTTGCTTTATACATTTCACTGCAGTTGTAGTCATAACAATTTTATATGAGTTTAAAAGTTTTGGAATTTAATTGTAAAACAAGTGTGGGAACCCTGATCCTGAATGATTTTCTGGAGATCAGGGTTACATTTCCAGATCTGCAGCTGGCAGCACAACCATCAGCCAACTTGGACATTTAAGCGACAGAAATCCTAAAGGTCAGTCACCTATTCACTGTCAACAGGTCTCCTGATTGTCCAGTAGTACAATCAGTTTCCTTTGGTTTCCCTAAAATGGTTTGTTAGTGCTGTTTGTGGATTCTCTGTGCGCTGCAGTACTGTTCTCATGTGCTGTTAGAGCAGGAATAACAGTTCACACAATGATAAAATGCTCCATGCTGCTGTATACACACATTAAAAATATGTAAGTATGAAACAGATCTGTCTGTCTTTCAAAGTCTTTCATCTTGGTGCTGAAGCTTGAGCTAGCTGTAACGCTAACAGGTAATTTTAGGGACAATTGTAAAAACTTTGTGACAAGTATGAGGTGGAGAAAACTCCCCGGGTAACATTCAAGATCACAAGACATCCGAGTCAATAAGGAAGAAAACCTCTTTTATAGAGGTCCTACCTTTGAAGTCGACTTCTCCGTTTCCGTCGGTGTCGAATATATCTATAACTCGCTGCACGAGGGGATTCTGCTGGAGTTCTGGTAATGACATAAACTCCTCCACACTCAGGGAGCCGGAGTTATCTAGGTCGAGTTTCTTAAATCTCTTTCCTAGCCTCTTAATCTCATCAGCATCAACTGGAATAGGAGAGAGGGAGAGAGGGAGAGAGAGAGTGTGAGAAAGAGAGAGAGAGAGAGAGAGAGAGAGTTATACACACAGAAAGAGAGAGGGGGACGGGTGTGTAGAAACAAACACAGTCCAAGTTTCAGCATAACAGGAGAGCTAATTGTTTTGGGCAAATAAAGACGGAGTTTGAGAGCCTCTTCCACCACAGACGGTACGTACGCACAATACCCACAATGCCTGGCGTCCCTTTCTATCTGCCACATCCTGCCTCTGCACTGCCTCTTTGGAACCATTCCCCCTTCCAAAACTGAAACTTACCTGATTTCTTGTACCTGCTGGCCATGGCTGTCCGGAGTTGCGGGTCCCTGCTGCAGCAGTGAAGCTGGACCTCGCGCTGCTGGACCTGCTGGTGTCCGGCTCTAAGCCCTAACACCGGGTCATGTGACACCTCTTTCAACACTAATCACTCTGCGGATGAACATTACTCAGCGGGACGCAGAGGGGGCGGGGCGCAGGCAGCCTTACTGTGTATTACAGTTCCGGTCTAGGTTACTGGCACCCTGGAGATAATGTACAGCATCTTCTGAAATAACTGGAAATCTCACTTTTCATTTGACTTAAATTTTCATTTGAGACTCTCAGTGACAAGCAACTGACACTATGGTGGGGAATTTACAGATCTTTTTCCAGAAGTTTTGACATGATTTAGCCATTTTGCCATACTTTTTTAAGCCCTGGGAATTATTTTACATACATTTCTACATTTTCCGGTCCTGTAAAAGCTCTGTTTGCAGTATTTTGGCTTCTATTAAGCGTAGTGTTACCAGCCCATAACAACAATGGGTGCTGTTCAAGAAACAATGACACCCATAAACGGCTGCTGATCTTGCATGAACTGGCTGCCAAATGGTTGAAATAAAACGTAATTAAGATTTCACAATGATAATCTTTTAACAATTAATCCAGCAATTGAAACCAACAGCCTTGATTTGTTTCAAATCAGCTGTCAAACTAGGAGTAAACTTTCCACTTTTCCAGTTTTCCTCCACTGTTTTCTGCACTGCCCCTTCGTGCCTCTAACTAAATGTTGTTTTAGGCCTATATGTTGCTCACAGTTGTGTATGATATGCACCATGCTTTCTATGCAGACATTTACAAGCCACATTTCAACTGGGACAAGGAATGGTATTATATGATTTCACTGAGATTTATCCAACACTACATCATTTGCAGATACCATAGAAACCTCAATGGACTTACAGTTATCAATGAACAGCAGCGGTCATCGCATCCTCGCCTATATCTTTCAGTTCAAGTCAAACTCAAGGACTGTGAGCTTTATTTGACCGATACTTCAAACCCGGGACTTTTCCTGAAACACGTCTGAGCACTAGTTCCTGTTGCACTGCAGTACCAGGCTTCCATGTAGGCCTCTGACTGGTGTTGTGGCAGAGAACGGCCACTAGATGGACCACGACACAAAGGAGTGCCCAGTTCTGAACAGCAACATAACAGATAGATGTGGAGACACGGTTCTTAACCCATATTTAACCAGGCAAGTTGACCATGGACACATTCTCATTTTCAGCAACGGGCAGGGAAACAGTTGGCAGGGGGAGGAAGGGCTCCACACATTCCCACCTGAGAGCTGCCAGTACAACCACAGTCTACTACTGCTGACCACTGGGAACTGCCGAGTACAACCACAGTCTACTACTGCTGACCACTGGGAACTGCCCAGTACAACCACAGTCTACTACTGCTGACCACTGGGAACTGCCCAGTACAACCACAGTCTACTACTGCTGACCACTGGGAACTGCCCAGTACAACCACAGTCTACTACTGCTGACCACTGGGAACTGCCCAGTACAACCACAGTCTTCTACCGTCGGCCACTAACCGACTCCACCACAGCAGTCGGCGTTCAGTGCTCATGCAGACTGTGATGGAAGTTGTTGAGTCAGGAAAGACAACCATCAACACTTTCCCAGATGGTCCAGGGATTCAAACCAGCAAACTTCTGGCCAATTTCTCTTCCCTTTTCAACCTAGCAGGACCCCAGACTGGCAGCAGCGCTGCTGACACAACCAAATAACCACATTTGCAACGGGGCTGTAGGCTGGCTGGTGAAGACGTTGTGTTGGGATGTGGAGTACAGCGTTGGCAGGGTGAGGCATCGCTCAGCACAGAGCTGTGAGATTCAACATCTCTCCCTGCCAGGCCTGTGGTTTACCGCCAGACAGTCACAACAAAAGGGCAAACACACACATTTCTAGACGCACTGCGTGGAACAGGGCAGATGAGAAAGGCAGGCAGCGGATGAAGCAAAATACAGAAATTTGATCTGCATGTAATGGCTGGCAGACTATAACAAAAATCTCATAGAGGAGGCTGAATGAGTCACGATATCGGTTGCTGTCAATAATATTTCACCCTCTTTAGCTCCTTGGCAGATATGAGAATCCTGCTGCAGCACCTCAAAGCCTGAATCCATCAAAATAATTCAGTTGCATAGCCAGACGTGGGTAATATGCTGTCCGCTGTGTCCCTGTTCAGTCTGTCAGGACGGCTCCAACAGAGGAGGAAGAGAGAAATATTCTTAGCAACGAAGCAGAGCAAACCCCCACCCACTACCACTCATCTCTCTCCCTCACACACACACACACACCACAGGCCCGCACTGCCGACCCCCTTGGGAAACCCCTAGCAACCAGGAAACCCAGCTAACACACTGAAGAGGAGGGGGGGAGGGGGGTGCTGGTATATTTGAAGGCTGCAGTTGGTGACAGGAACACCGTTCACTAAGCGCAGAGCCACTAGCCGTACGATGGTTTCCATTCCTAGCTTTTATAGCAGGAGATCACCGACCTTCATCTGCCTCCACAACATTTTTTGATTTTTCTCTAATTTATGCTTTTGTCTTGTGAAATACTGAATAGTTTAAAGCCTCTAGGCCTCTGCTGATAAACAATCAAGTGACATTTGAAAAGGGAAAATCATTCTTTGAACTGCTCACCACTCTGCATGCAGAACCACTGGCATGAAATCAACCAGTTCGAGGGGAGTTTCACTCATACAAGCCATGAGTCGAGTGACAAGTCAGCCTATGTAGCTCGATGGGCAGAGCAAGGCACCAACGCTGTCAGGGTTTGGGGTTTGATTCCTACCGAGGCATTCACCTTTGGATGAAAGCGCCCACTAAACGGCAGATGTTATGTTACATGACAAGTCACAACAAGTCAGAAACTGCCCATTCATAACTGAACAGTGGTATCAAGCACTGCAGTGCAGCAGGCATAACTATATCACACGTCACTCTAGCTGCTCAATGCTAAATTATCTTCACTTTGGATAGCTGAAACTCTGCTTCACACATTTGCCGACAATCAGAAGCACGAGCTGCAGACCCCACGCTGGACAAGGGGCGGTTAACATGGCGGTGCAGAGAGTTCCTGCTGCCATTTTACATGAGGGGGTCCGATGAGTTCCCTCTGACTGGACGGCCTCCTCTCTTTAATTTACTGCCTGGAAACACAACACCTCCAGCATGCTGCCCGGCCACAGTGCTGATCCCTCTGAACAGGCAGCACCCGCTGAGGAACACCAAAGCTCTGCAGTCGCCTCCACAGGTGGCAGAAATCTGCTCTCAACCTGGCTGCTGTCTGACATATCATTTAGTGGGTCCTTTTACCCAAAGTGCCTTAGAGTACCATAGGCGCAGGTGGTTTTGGTATTTCTGGCTGCAGTGGGATTTGAACCCATAACCCTGTCAGTGTTAGTGCCTTGCTCTACCCACTGAGGTTCACAAGACAATGATGCGACGTACACAATGAAATGTATTTTTGGCTCGTGTGCCATTTGTGTAAGCTTTGGGACTAGTTTGCAGGAGTCCAAATAGGGGGAAACTGGTGATCTCTTGGGTGCTGGACAACCTAAAACATCTTATCTATTTATCTATGAAACAGGAACAGTCAAACTCAGCAAACCACTCATTTTCATCTGTAATACTACTCCACTGAGAGGTACAGGGGACTTCTAACAACTGTATTTAAGACATTTTAATACTTTTTAAAGGCCTTAAATTTACATAACTTTTAAAAGGTTTTCTTATGGACTTCTTATGGAACCACAGATACCCTGTGTCAGGCACTTTGGACAACATCATCCACCAAATGGCAGACGCTATATGTTATAGTGGGAAATACCCTGACAGGTAGGATGAGAGGCAGGACGGCCTGATGGTTAGAGACATGTATCCTGTAGAAGTGTCTTTGGGCAAGACATTAAAGTCCAACCTGCTCACTCACTGTAAGCAGCTCTGGATAAGAACATCAGCTCAGTGTCCAAAATGTAAATAAACAGGTCTCGGTGACGCTGGGCGGGTGAGTCCAGCCTGGCTCTGACTGAAGGCTGTGGGCTTTCTTGACAGGGAAAGCAGCTGGCCCACACCCTCCTGGGAGCAAAGTAGGGTAGGGAGTTGTGGGGTGGTAGTGGTGGTGAGGTGGGAGGGGGGGGGGTTTCCCATAAATATCCCAGTCTAGGGGAAGTCCATCGTTGGCTGGCTAGAGAAATACAGTACAGCTGGCCAGACTGAGCCCACCTGCTCATGTCTCTCTGTTCTTGATTGTCCTACAGGTGGACAACCCAGAATCCTCTCTGTGAACACTGGAGTGGTCTGGTGGTTTGGTGCTGAGGGTGGAGCCAGTAGGTTTGAAGGTCCAGCTGCCTGAGAGCTGCTGGTGTGAAGCTGGCGTCAAGTGGCAGGTCCTTGTACACGGCAGGACCCCAAAGTCAACTCCAGTAAGCCGAGACGCCTGCTTGAACCCTTGCCAAAGTCGCACATCAGGGCCTGGTCTCTCTCAAAGAGACTGGAAAACCAAAGATTTGGTATTAACTTTCCAGGCTGCAAAGTTCAAGGCGAGGCTGGGTTCCTTTCTGGGATTAAATGGGACTCAGGAGCAGCGGGTCCCGGGTTTGGAGGGGTGCGACGACAGAGCTGAGGTCGTAAATCTTGGGGGCACCGCCCCACCGAAGCTTCCCGCAGTCTGTGACACCTTGCTTCACAGCTCGTTAGGAGGCGGGCCCCCGACCGCCCACCCGCTCAGCAAACACACCCGATACCAGCAAGGGTGGCGTCATTTGGAGACCCGGGTTCAGCTCACACCCCGCCTTCCAGAGGAGGGAGCTCCCAAAAAGTAGGTCCAGACATTTCAATCCTTAATTTATAATTAAGTGGGCAGCTTTTCTCCTTGGGTCCGGGGTGAGGGGGTTGGACACAGCGAGGCGACAAACTAATTAAAAATGGCATATTGCTCCGACTAAAAATAAAGGAGGCTCTCCCTGAAACTGACCTTTACGAAGCGATGAGGCATTTTTAGCCTCCGAGCGTTGGGAGTCTGGGTCACACTGCTGCTGGTGGGGGCAGCGGTCTGAAGAATGTGGTATAGCATGTGGTGATGTACATATCCATCACCGCTCACCGCCATATCGATTCCCTTCTTGCCAGTTGTTTATCTGTTAGGTGTCCCAGACTGTGTGAACTCAACGCCTCGCCTCCATGCCGGCCGTTTCTCCAGATAGGACCATTCAGATAAGATATCACTTTATTAATCCCCTTGGGGAAATTCGGGAATTCAGGTGTGATTTCAGTTTTTTGCTCATTTTTTAAATGTTTTTACATGCAAACGCCACAATTAAAAACATTTTTAAATCAGTTTTGCCATATCTCTCGAGCTCATTAACTCCCATTCACTTCCAGGCGGCCTAGAAAACAACTAGAGGCTTCAAATTCAGTCAGTAAAGATAATCCATCACTGTGAATGAGAAGCCAAGAATTACAAGTGAGCGTTTTCCAAAGTTGCACGCTAATATCAGACTATAAACTTTAACATTTTGAAAGAAGTTCTGTTCACCGCTTCATATTAATGCGTCTCACTTCCGCTTTCTGGTTGCAAACAGAGCAAGCTAGAGCTAACATTTCCGGTGCACAACGTTTCCAATTTCCACTTTTTCCTCTCCAAACGAAAACTTTCAACCAACAGCCAACGTTCTCCACAATTACATAAGGAACCGCCTTCTGTCAATCAGAACCCATTCAAGCCAACATACAAATAAAAGCAAGACACTTATGGCAGCTAAAGTCAATGAAATGACACAGAAATTAAAGCTACATTTTACACAGCTTTAAATTGCTGTCCTCTTCTTTACTGGGAGCAAGCATTTGCTTTAAAATATATACTCTGAAAAACAACTAAGACAAAAGGAAAAATAGCAAATATCGCCCGACGTGATAAAAGCTGTAAAACAATCTACAGTGATGTAAAACGGTAAGGGAAAGCAGGAAACGAGCCTTTAAACTCCTTTAAAGACAGAAACATCAATGAAACACTGCTGATAAACTTTTGACATGCCAGCTTTATAATATAAAGTGTTCAGTGTTATTCAGTGTTTACAGCCAATTAGGATCCACGTCTGTAACGTAATCGTTGACAGTGCTTCATCTAATGTCATGTGGTGAAGTGACATTTACACAGACCGCCACCCGTCATACTCACAGTGCGAGCACATCTCCAAGGGATAACTGGCTTCGTTTCCCTGGAAGGAGAGGGGAGAAGACAGTAAGAATCACAATCAAACCAATGTTCCACAGTAAGACATCTGATTAAAACCAAATGCATGACATCAACTAACATCAGAAGAGCAAACTCCAGCGCTCTGAGGCTGCGTTCACATCAAGCGTGTCTGGAGCGGTTTGTTCAAACTGCAGCGTTTCCTCCTTCTGTTGGTTTGCCCAGGTGAGAGCAATGACCTTTGAACTCTGGTGGCACCAAATAACGGCACCGAGAGTCTCAGTCCTCTAACAGGAGAGCTGCGGTGTGGTTCGGAACGTAATCCATCCAACTACAGGAAACCACCCCAAAACACAAGGGATTATGGGTAGAAGGAGACACTCATACTCAGCCATTTCTTCATGTGTTCTTAACTGGTTTGAACACCAGAGATGGTAAATTATGGAGCACAGACAAATCCATCATGTTAACAAAAGCTACAAGAACTGGAATCAGATTTGTTCACCGATACCAAAATCTCTAACTTGGCAGGATGTCAGGTGACCAAAATTCTGTCCAATAAATGAGCTACTTGTGAGTCATGTGACTTTTGTTTACAAGCCCTTGTTTGCTTGTATTCGGGCAGTGTGAACCTAAACGAGCATGATCGCACCCCAAGTCTCAAGGATGATGGGTAAATCCCTTGACAGAGGGTGGGGGTGGGTTGGGGGTAAGAGACAAAAAACCTCTCATACACAACTACTGCGAAATGAAAATGAAAACCACTGCAGAGTAAAAAAGATTTGATCCATTCTGTGTCCTATTGTTGCCGTCTGTTTGTCCCAGAGAAGTGGCGCTCTCCATTATGCATGAGAACAACAGAATGAACTGGATTCTGCCAGAGTGGGAAATTAGGCCGATACCCCGCCTCACCTCGCCCCGCCGCATCTCTGAGGGACTTGAAGAAATTGAACCAGGCTGCTAGAAAGAGGCGGCAGCTTTCCTTTGGGCCTCCCTAACCCTTGACTGGCAGGGAATGCTGAATTAACTCTCAATCACTTAATTGACTTGCAATAAGTCAGGTTTTTACAGCCCCATAGCACAAAATTACCATAATATATCTGCGGGTTGTTGATCAATACTAATGACTCAATGATTACTTGGCCAGCTGCCTGATTCTCAAGCCAAAAAAACAAACAACGAAGACATTTCATTTCATGGACTAGCATGGTGATATATTAGCTCTTCATTAGACGTTTCTGTTGGATCTCTGCTCTAATTAGTTAGCAAACACGTCTTCAAGTAATTACTTTTGTCAATTACAGGCCACCGTAGCTCAAGGGGACAGGAGGCGTGTGTCTGTGCCAGAGACTTGTAAAGCAGGAGATAAGCTGTTGTAATTCTACTAGTCAATGGTACGAGCTTGACAAAACTCATAATACCCCTTTAATAAATATTCAAACTAAATCAAATACCACAGATGAATGCAACAACAACAAGCATCAGGCTGCAGCACAGCTTTACATTCATAACGCTGGAGAGACTCATGCGGTTTGGTTCTTGAACGCACGCCACTTCCTGTGAGATGACAGTCCCAGACGGGCCGTCAGGTCATCAAGTCAGGTTTGTTCCTAATTGGATCATTCTGTTGTGTTTGATCCATGTTGACTCAAGAGGTTTCTCTGACTGCTGTGCAACCACTTGGGAGATTCCTTGACTCCTCAATTGGTGGAAAACTGAACATAAAGATTTGTTCCAACTTGTTGCCTGACACACAGCCCAATATCACCTTGGTTATCATCACAGAGGCACATGGGCAAGACTAAATGCTGTTCCCTTTTCATATTAAGCACAATAAACTATACTTCAGTGTTTCCCATACAGTGTTAATATTTGGTCCACCAGATAAATTAACAGCCCGCCAAGTAGAGTTTTGTTTGGCTTCATTCTGGGTGCCATAATGCATGAAGCTGGCGATTCTTGCTGATGTAGTTTTCAAACAATCAAGATTTAATTCTGCCAAGTGTCGAGAGCATGTTAGAGAACTACAATAACCATAATTCACTGCACCTATGATGCAGCTCATCTGTCCTCCGAGTCGCGGTGCGTCTGAATGGAGATACAATCTGAAATATAATCTCCATAATCAGACGGAAGTCGGCTAATGTTGTAGTGCTGTTTATACTAGATTGAGAGACTTAAGAACCTGAAAAAATATCAATTATTCACTGAATGAAATGTCAATAACAAGTAATCAATAACTACCACCCCGTCTCCCACACAAACAAACAGTGTGGGCATCACTGTGACGTCTTTTTCCTTGGATTTCCTGTTGATGTAGTTTGAGTTTCTCTTCTCTCTGTCTGTTCAGTCATGGTGGCTATCACCGCTCATGCCAACTACCCAGTTCTTCTTCTTCTGTTGATTCCAAACAAACTGGAAACGTAAAACGCATCACTTCCTGTGCGGCCAGCTGCTTAAGGCAGGTTTAATTTCTTTCTGACTTGGGACTACACACCACACAGCATTAAGTTAAAGTGGATTGAGGGTTTAGGATTACAGCATCTACCTGTGTGTAAGGTCGCATCTGTGACTCCACAGCAGGATAATGCTGGTTTGGTGAGACAGTCGCTAAAGGTTTGGCTTCATCACCTGCTGGACAGGTGTAGAGCGATACATCGGGCCGATACTGGCCTTTTAATAAAAACTGGATATCAGCCGGTCATCTGATTTTACTCAACAGACAACCTGCAGTGGAACCTGCCTCACCCAGTCTTAAAGAGCTGCTGTCACTAACAGAATTTCATCAGTCTGGGATTCAGTGGAGAGTTTTAGTGTCCCATGATGCTCTGAATGCTGTTTCAGAGGCTTTTCACCCTGATGAGAAGGAAAATCTGGGGGAAACACTGAATACTTGTACTGAATACGTATTTTTGAAAGTTTCTGGGCATGAAAATCGCCAAATTTAAAGACACTAAATATTGGCAGAATGGTTGCATCTTCAATCCACAAATATTTACATATTGGCCTTCAAAAACCCGTATTGGTCGAACCGTAGTTTTCGCTGCCTGCTAAAATGCAAACAATACAGTGGACCACCAGCTCTTTTCATGATTTGTTTAAAAAAACAACAAAAAAAAACGATTTAGTTCCTGGGGTCAAAGTGTAGTGATAGATTCACTGTGTTCCTTTAGCATTGCTTGTTAATTAGATGTAAGATATACCTGCATGTTGAAGATCCAAGTACTTCGTTATCTCTTCCTTTTATAATTACAGACCAAAAATGTTGCATTGGGCAGAAGTTTTGAGTTGCAGTTTATTTGGGGTAAAAATGGCATTTATTCTCAATAAAGCTGCATCTATCAATCATGCAGTGAGTTGATGATGATGCCACTGAAACTGGCCAGCTGCTGAAAGAGACTGTTAAAATATACAGTATATGTGTTAATACATTATTTGCACAACACATTGGTGCACATTGTATTTTCTGGCTACTTAAAATCTAACCATCTTCAGTATAAGTGTAGACAGCTAAGCAGGGAGCAAGTAGGGAACTGAGCAGGCCAGAATGGCTGGCTAGTCCATCTTTCAATTTTGGCTTCTTTTACACCAAGCATGCAAGAATAACTAATTCATGAATTTGACCTAAAAATAAACCTGTTATATCCAGCGATTGGTGAAGGGTAAAACCAACTCAACTTCGCAACTTATCTCTTTATTTGCAGAAGAGTTTGACCCTGTTTTTAGGTCGACATAAATATTTATGACATAATTTCAGTTTACTTGATAGGAAGTACTATCAGGCTGATGCAAGTTATACACACATATGGTCTTTTAAAGGGGAAAAAAGCACAAATCATGCTTCAATGCTTTTCTGAGAGTATAATTGTTTTTGTGTATGTTGGTGGTTGTTTGCCTTGTATTGATCAACTGGATGTCACAGTTTACCCTCGTTTTCATTTAGATTTAGCACTGAGCTACATGTCACTTGCTAACGTTACTTCAGTAGATGTAACGTAGATGAAAGCCAGTGAGTCTCCAGCTGAAACCTACAGCTCGCCTCTTCCCCTCCGGCTGTACACTGAAATCTGGTCGGCAGCAGTTGACACTAATTCTAATTTAAACACCAACCGAGGAGTGAGCTTCAGTGTGGTGAAGAACCTGTCAAGCCCGCCGCAATACAATATGACTTCCGGATACCATTTTCCAAAATAAAACTCCTGCTGGCGAACAAACAGTTTGTTGTCAAGTTACTGTTTACGTTGTGCGTAGTGCCAAAGTGTTAGTAAAGAATATTGTTTTTCAGTTGGATCTGTAGACCTAAATGCAAAGTGCTATATACTGTATAGATACAGCTGCCGAAAAACACAAGACTCAATCTCACATACACACACTAAACATAGCTATTCCAAACAATTGAGAAAGGATGTCTGCTACCTTATAAACGTCTATTTTAACACTCAGCGGTGCCCCACATTCATATTTTGACGCACTTTTAACTCAAATCTACACCACAACCTTTAATTGTTCTTTTTTCAAAACCAACAAATTTTAAGCCTTTATTTTGAAGTCAAAATTGCCGAATTTCCGTGATTACTCTGCCTATTTGTGGACAGATTGACCCAGCTCTAGCTAGCTAGCTAAACCACAGTATTTCACTTTCCCCGCAACAGCTAGTTTAGCGCCATTACTCCTGGGCTAACAGCTAGCAAGCCGTTTAGCGGGTTTATTCTGTACAAATGAAGCCGTCTTGATATGTCCACATGTGTCAGTTGGTAGAAAAATAAAAGTCAAACGATGAGTCAATATTGTCATTGACGGCAAAAACTAGATACGCCTTTTACCTCGGGATTGACTATGGTGCTAGCTAGCTTCAGATAGCCTGGAGTGCTATGTATACAGGCGAATGGAGAGAGACACTGTATACAAATGTTGGTTTGACATTACAGTAATAAAGAACAGACTGTCCTTACCATCCTGTCGGCCGGGTTTCACCTGCTGGAGAGAGAGAGCCGTCTGGACCGGTCGGTGTTCGGGTTTGTGGCTGACTGACTGGAGCTAACAGCAGCCCGTCTCACTTCGTTTCTCACGACGGATGGATTCACTGCAGCAGCTAGCAGAGCCGCAGAGAGGGAGAGAGAGCTTGAGCTGCTGTGGAGTAACAGAGAGAGAGAGGGGGGCAGGGGGAGGGGCAAACCAAAGGTCGTCTATTCAGAGGATGAATCACTCAGTAGTTTAAGGAAAAAACTGGCCCACCTCCCGGTCGGCAAAAAAATGGGCGTTAACCCTCACGCATGCGCTCTTAGGCATTTTGCTGCTGCTACTTTGCAGAGCGACTTAAAATGAATGCAAAAGTCACTTAAGATTAAAACTCACAATGGACAATAAAATGACTTTTTCACCATAATAGCTAATTTTCCATGTCTAATATAGACCTATCCTATTCAATAGTAAATGTAAATATTTGTATTTTTATATCTAAATCCCAATACTTTTACTTCCTGAAACGGCGATGCCAATGCAGAGGGTTAACGCCCACTTTAGCAGACCCAAAGTCATAGTCCAGTTTTTGTTTTGTTTTTCTGTTTGTTTTTTACTAGTGAATGGTTCATTATCTCAAACATAGGCGATCTTTGGTGCGAACTGTACAGTACATCCTGGTTCTGTCTCTCCCTCTTTCTCTGTCTCTCTCTCTCTCTCTTTCTGTCTCTCTCTCTTTATTTTCTTATTCATGTTCAGCCTGAATCTCTAGCTGGTGATGGAGTGTCGAAGTGGGGAAACATCATGAATCACTAATATCAACAAAAAATAACATCAGTATCTTCTCTTTTCCTGAAAAGATCACACGTTTACCTTCATATTTTACTTGCAAAATAGTTTTCCCACCTGTCTGGGCTGACATAAATGTTTAAGAGGTAAATTTATGGTATACATGACAGTAAGTAGTACCAAACTGATGTTAGTTATATGAGGATAGAGTCTTCTAAGGGGAAAGTGATATTTTTTTCTGAAAACGTAATGGATTTTTGTTCATCTTGGTTCATCTTTGACCCAGGATGATCACTGATTGAAGGGCACAGTTCATCCTCCTTTTTATTTATCACTAAATCACTCACTATAATGTATTCAAACGTACATTATAATGATTTATATTAGTTTAAAAGGTGGGGAAACTGGGTTTGACTCTGCTACATCCTTCAGTACAGACTTGACTTCACCAGCTAGACTTTATCCTCCTGTAACTTTATGCAAATGTGAAGCTGCGTCAATTACATAGAAATCAATTATATGGATGAGAACTTGAATGTAGCAGTTTCCTCTGATACTGAGCAGGCAGAGTGAGACGACTCATCTGAAGTCATGTCAGTGTTGGTTTGGTCTAAATGCAGACAGTTATTTATGTGTGTAATGACATTAAATCTGTCATTTCAGTTGAGACACCTGACTGTTTTCTCCTTATAAACTCCACTGATAATTGATAAATCTCCTTCTACTTTCTTATGATTAGTACTGTGTATTTTTGTTATCCCTAGTTTCATGAAGTCACATGTTAATGTATAGATGTCCATGTATTACTCTACGAACCAGTAATCCCTTATTCCCCTAAGGGACTTATTAATGGAGACCCCATCAAAACCTCCTTAAACACCCCCTTAATTTTAACTCCTTACTAATTTAATGAAAAATTCAGTGAGACAGGAACTTTCCCTTAATAACTCATTAATAACCTCTAAACCTGCACAAAAGGCATGAAAAATCCCTTAATTTCTAGAGTCTCTGTGAATCAACCCATGAATAAATCCCTTATAAACCCATGATACTATCCTTACTTTTTTAAAGCTGTTATTTTGAATGGATAATTCATGTTTATGTAATGAGAAATTAAGGACATTTCAGGGATAAAATTAAGGGCTTTGGTTTCGTAGTGATTAGCTCTTATATAAAATTATATTTAATGAACTAAATCTGCTTGCTGAACTGTGTGAGTTCAGCTGATATTCCCTCTTCTCCTTCAGTCATTTTCTTTGTGTCTGAACTGGAGGGACAAATATTCACCTGGAGGATCTGTCTGTTTTTGTTTCATGAATATAAACAGACATCTGTTCCAGAGAAATCCTCCTTCAGCCTTCACACACCCACAACACTGAACTTCACCGGTTATCAGAGCTGGAGACTCGAGTCACATGACTTTGACTCGAGTCCCAATTGTAATTGCTTGAGACTTGACTTGATGCATGAAGAGAAGACTTGAGACTTGACTTGACCTGGGTTCTGGTGACTTGGGACTTGACTCTGACTTGTACTTTGATGACTTGAAAAGGTTTCTAAAGTCTTGACTTGAGATCTTGTGTTTGTGAAGATTGAAAGTGATGAGATTTGTTCCAGCAGACGACTGAATTTAAATTCTGTTTTCTGAATTTGTATGGAATGATTGAATTTATTGAAGTTGAAACTGATTATAGAAATCAAACTCATGATGCTCTTACCAAGTTTCTATCCTATTAAAACCATATTGCATTGAAAAGTCCTAGATATTTAGTTTTCTTTAAGATATTAAATTGATACTGGACTCTTGATTTGTTCTGACTTGACTTGCTGTTCTACATTTAGACTTGAGACTTGAAATTAATGACATGGACTTGACTTGGTGTTCAGGACATCCCGTGCCAAACCTTTTCATTCCCTCCCTCCACATCATCTCAAGCAGCTTCCAACGCTCTGCTCCAGCAGTATTGGTATACAGGTTTATTCACATAGACACTTTATACTCCTCACTTCAATATATAACAAAACATGACGGTTTAGGCATTGTGATATCTTTACATCTGCGTAACAAACAAAAGAGAAACATATTTGGCAAAATGAATCCAGCCATGCACTTCAAGAGAAAACAGAGAAAGAATGAATGCGACACACAGAGTCAGACAGAGCTGCAGCTGCAGCTGAACACTGAGCTGCAGACTGAGGCTCCTCCTCACATCCTCCAACACTGTTATCATCAGTCTGTGATGTTCAGATCATTCCAGGAGTTATTTTGTGATGTGTGAAAAACACAACAAACTACTGAATGGAGCCAGGAATGAAAAGTACATCAGCAATAACTGTTTTTAATAGTGTTAAAGTGTTTTAGGGAGGATTTTTCCTTTAAGTAACACAATAACTAACACATAAGGAAGGTCAAAACTATTACGATGATGTACACACACACTCATACTCTCTCTCTCTCTCTCTCTCTCACACACACACACACACACACACACACACACACACACAGCATTAATAAATAAGGTTAAATACTCTTCCATCCACAGGTGTCGTCCATCCTGGTCTTCAACTGACACGAGCTAGCTGGTGTGTTCAGTCACGGTCGCCTGATGTTGAGATAGATTTAGTTATCAATGAGTATTGCTTAACCTGGAGGCTTCTTTTCCCTAACACCCCCCACCCCCACCCCCCTCTACCACACCCATTAAAGCTGCACTAGGCAAGTTTTTGAAACTGCAGCCGTCTTCTCAGCCTAAATCACAACAGTGCAATTAAGACGCTGTAAATTTACCATATTTACCCAAATTGAATTCTTGAAGTCTGGTCACTGAGAGGAAATCTTCTCCACCCAAAAAAGAGTGAAATCCAATCTGTCTCCTAACCAGCAGCAGAGAAACCTGGACTCACCAACATCAGATCTTTTCCTCTCTCGTCTCTTTGGTTTCCTTTGGTGTAAAGCAGCACAGAACAGACCGCTTTACTGACGCCACATCACAAGACTTCTGGGTAATGAAGTTCCAATTTTTCAAACCTCTCGCTCGCCAGTTGGACCCGCCGACGTGTTGCGAAGTTGCCTAGTGCAGCTTTAAAATCCCCCTTTAACCCCCTGTAAAGACCAGCATAGCAAACAGCTGTTCTCCCACCGTTTTTGATACAATAGTTTTGATACAAATACCGGAGCTTGCTGACTTGATGCTCGCCTCTAGGACGAGGCTTTCCTGTTTTAAGCTGATGTTCTTAGGTAGTCCTGGTCCAGCTCATCTCCTGTGCTGGGCGTCTGCTGTGCGGATGAGCTGCCGGACGCCGCTCCTCAGTTGAACGCCTCCTTGTTGATCCACATCAGGCTGCGCGTCTCGTTGGGTTTGCACTCGTAGTCGATGTCGCTGAATTTGTTCCCGAACTGGCAGTGCTCCCGCTTGTAGTAGTTGTAGTACTTCACCTGCCAGACCGTCTCAAACTGCCCCGCCTTGGGAAACTGGGCACACAGAGACACAGGGGGGTTGTGATGAATACAGCCGACATGATAATCCTGATTACTAAATACTGTGACGGAGGTGGAAGACTGGCTGATATCCGATATTTAAAAAAGGCTCATTTCAGCCCCATATATCAGAAAAGTGATAAATCAATAGATAAGAATGGTGATGATGCAGCTCCAAAGTGCGGTACAAATGTGAAATCCTATTCAACTTCTGTGAGCAAAACAATAAATCAACATTTTCTGTGGTTGCTTTTCCTATGTTCTAATGTAATGGTGTAAATAATTTGTTGTTACCTTTCCATGGCTGTCAAACAACAGCAAGATCATTAAAGGTCCCACATGGTGTAAAGCAGGACTCCCCTTGCCTCTGTGATGATAAAGGAGTTGGATGGTCTATCTAAACATGGTGAAAGTATCAAAACGCACGGTCGCCAACTAAATCCACACAATCCATATTAGAAAAGCGAGCCTCTAAACGAGCCGTTTGGACTTCCGTAACTTTGTGGCGTCACAAAGGTTCGCTCATTATCATTTTTGTAAGAAATAATAGACTAACAAAGTGTTTTTTTCAAAGCGGTTGAGCGGTTGTCATTGTTTATTACCGGAGAGTTTTCCCTACCTGTAGCTGCCGGGCCGCGGCGTCTCACGTTTCACTCTCGAAACGGTTAGCCAATCGGAACAGAGGGTCGTTAATATTAATGAGCCTTAAAGACACGGCGACAGAAACAGCCTGTCCTTGGTAAGGCTCAGAGAGATGCTGGAAAATGAACGTGGAGAAATGGATTGAGAGTGTTTTTGGTTCATGACACCACACACACAGCTCTGAATGGACCTCAAGACACAGAATAAAACACTGGAAAGAGGAGAATATGGACCTTTTTCTTTAAGTCTCAAAATGCAACATGACTCCTCTCTTGACCAGAAGTTTGCACGGAAGTTTGCTGGCTTGTTAGCATTTTGTGACGTCCAGATAATTAAATTATAACGATCAGGCAGTTGTTTGACAGCTTATTAGAACACAGAAAAAGCAACCACAGAAAATGTTGCTTTATTGTTTTGAACAAAGAAGTTGAATCAGGTTTTGCACTTGTACACTATTTAAAACGTCATGCCAGTCTTATGGATCTAACCCTGCTTCCAGTGTTACTGACCTCTATACTGACTTGGACAGGCTGTCTGTCTCCGCTCTTGGTGTGCGGGACGCCCTCCGTGTCGTACTGACCGTGATAAACCACCGCATCCTGGTCCTTAGACTGCTGCTCCAGAGGGAAGATGATACCTCCGATGTTCATGTTGCTGTGAGGAAGAGGAGGAGGAGGAGGAGGAGGGAGAGGAGGAGGAGGAAGAGCAGGAGGAGGTAACATGATATTTTATTGACCCCTGTGGCAAGTTGAGGCTTCAGGTGACGTACCTTCCCCCCCGGCGGCCATGTTGGAGGTCCTCAGCTCTGAACAGCTGACTGTGTTTCTGTCCGTCTCAACAGAATTGAACAGACGGTTAATTTCTGTCTGTTTCTGACTGAACTGATCATTTCATCACTGATCCATCTGATTGATTTAGTGTTTAGATAATGTCAGCTTGTTAGCTAGCTAACCATAGTATCTGGTCAGCTAACATCACTGTCTTGTTGTTAACACATCTGATTAGCACACTAGCTAACGTATCTAGCAGCAGCTAGCGTTAGCATGTTCACATTAACATCAGTGTGTTTGCTGGCTAGTTAGCTAGCTAACAGTTTGTTCAGGTTAACTGAGCTGACTCTTCTCAAGCTACAACTCAGAGTGTTTTGGAGTAGAGACTAGGGCTAAAGACAAGACAGTTTACTGTGTCACAGTAACCAAATCCACCTTATCACACTATTCACTTTTACTGAGAACGTTACTGAATGGATCTACAGCCACACCACAACAAGCTGACTCAGCTGCTCTCTGGTTCTAGCTGCTTGCTACAGATTTACACTTTATTAACTAACAGACTGTTCTCCACTGTTCCTCCATGATGGAGCCAGACATGTTGACTGGAGATATGGGACACAATACTGCAAAGCCGCTATCCTCTTCTCTCTCCTCCTCCCCTCCTCCACAGGGAGGTCAGAGGTCAGAGGTCAGGGTCTGGAGCTGGAGCTCAAGGACACTTCAGCAGGAACCTGGGTCCTCTGGTTGAGGAACAGTCTCTCTCACCAGGTTCTCAGTTTTCCCTAATGTTTTGATACAGTTTTGTCTCACCAACCCATATGGGAAGAGTTTAGTTGTTGATGATTTAGTATTGAATTTGTTAACCTATACTGTCTGTATGAGGTGAGAGTGAAACCTGTGATTACAATTCACCCTGACCTCATTCAACCTCATTCTTACACTTTCTCTGATAGTGAGACTATTCCTCATTTTGCTGGGGACCGCCTGTATCCTCTCCAGGGACCCCTGGGAGTCTCCAGACCCCACTTTGACAACCAAAGCACTCCATAACACATTCCGTTTTATTGATTTGTTTTGTTCTTTTTTATTTAACCAGGTTATGAAGCTGTGGATCCTGGACCCACCCACACCCACCTGAGCTCAACAAGCACACTGACTACACTTTAATTAATTTCACCTACACAGCCTACATTACTGTGCATTGTCAGGCAAACGACGCCTCCTGTCACCAGCTGTAATGAAAAATACATTGTCCAGTATCCAGGCATTATTTATTAAAGCAGATATCGGGTGCAGGCCTGCAGGAGGAAGGCCACGAGACAACATGCACCAGCTTTACCGATTTATTTTCAATTTATTTACGTCCAAATGTCCTATTATGGAAGGGGATTTCATTGATAATATCCCTATAGACATATTAGCCTTCGTTTATATTGCGAGGAATTAATTCTAACAAATGAGAGAATATCTTTGACCCAACACACTACAACATGTTCACCCCTTCTGCTGCAGAGGAACTTTAACATCTAACGTTAACACTATAATGATCCAAATATGAGAATTAATGATTTTTAATTGCATTTCTCCTTACGTGGCCTCGGCGACGCCAGGCTTCACCACCACCTCGATCTTGTATTTGGAGCCAGTGAGCAGCTTTATCGTCCGGCTCTGGCCGAACCGGGTGCCGTCCACCTTGAAGAACACCGGGCCGTCGTTCGGCTGGATCTTCAGGGAGATGGAGATGTTGATGATCGGCGGCACGTCGTCCATTATTCCGGGTTTTTGTCCGGTTTTGGTCCCGTTTTAAACCGAGGAGAGAGCGGATGATGCGGTGATGCTGAGGAGAGGACCAGGGTCAAGCTAGCCAGAAGGAAACAGTATGACTTCCGGTTGTCGCTTTCAAAATAAAAGCCTTGCTGGCGCACGTGTTTATTTTGGTAATATAGAGTAGCCTACCATAGTGGAAATGAAGAATATATTTAGCGAGGAATCTGTAGTAAATTTAAATACAATTGTTGTAAACTTTAAAGTCAACTTGGAGACATGTCTAATACTACTGTGAAAGTCAATTTTAACCCAAAGCAGTGGCACAATCGTTCCAAAAAGCAGTGTTGGGGAATAGATTCACTAACTTACATGTAATTAAACTAGTAGGCTAGTTTAACTACATTTTGCAGTAGCTTGGTTGTAGTTCAACTAAATTCAAATTGGGATAGTCTTCTTTGGGGTCAATTTGACCCCATTCAATGTTTAACGTCTCTAAATAAATTATTGACATCATTTTTTTTGCTTCATATTTAATGACTTTTCCTAATTTAATGGGGACAACTGGGTAAACATAAAATTAACATGATGATATGTTTTCAATGTCCTGTACACATTTTGCACGCGTCGGTGTTCTTTGGGGTCAATTTGACCCCAGGCTGTTTTAGCTGTATAAAACATATAAGAAATATCAACATTTTACACACATTTGTTTTGGTTGTTTTGGATGATATTGAGGTCACTATAACATGCAATTTTATAATCTTCAAAAAACTTCCCTCTGCTTTAGGGCCCTAACCTAACATAACCATACCTGTTCGACAGGGTCGACTTAGTGCTGCTAATGTCATCAAAATGGTTCCAGGCCACACCAGATATGCTGTCAGCCATGTCCAAGACATAAAATCAGCATTTGAGCTCTTCGTAACACCATCATTCGAAAAGGATATACTTGAGATGACAAACTTAGAGGGGAGGCACGTGAATGGGGACAGCTGGAAAGACTTGGATGTGACCCACTTGCAAGCCTACATTGGGTTGCTCATTTTGGCAGGAGTGTACAAGACAAAAGGCAAAGCAACAGCAAGCCTTTGGAATGCTGACACTGGAAGGGCAATATTTCCAGCATGTCTCTAAAGACATTCCATGTTTTCTCCCGTGTCATACGCTTTGATGACAGAGAAACAAGGCAGGGCCGACGAGAGCGTGGCAAACTCGCAGCAATACGGGATGTATGGGACAAGTGGGTTCAGCGATTACGCTTTCTTTACAATCCAGGCCCCCACATGACTGTGGATGAATGTCTGGTTGCATTTCGTGGGCGCTGTCCCTTCAGACAATACATACCAAGCAAACCGGCCAAATACGGTATCAAAATAAATCCCCTGGGGAAGCACCTGAAAAAAGGGTTAGGGTGGCCTTCAGGGCATGAGGGTGGTACTAGACATGGCTGAAGGACTGAATGGTCATAACATTACATGTGATAATTTTTTCACATCGTATGCCCTGGGTGAGGAACTGCTGAAAAGGAAGGTTACCATGTTGGGGACAGTGAGAAAAAACAAGCCGGAGCTTCCGGAACAGGAAGGTAACATCTTCAATGTTTGCCTTCACTGACAGAGCCACTGTCGTCTCCTATTGCCCCAAGAAATGGAAAAATGTCCTGCTGATGAGCACCATGCACACAGATGCTGTCCTGAGCACCAGAGAAGACAGAAAACCACAAATGGTCTTGGACTACAACGAGACAAAGGGAGGGGTTGATAACCTGGACAAGGTCACAGCCACATACAGCTGCCAACACATGACTGCCCGTTGGCCCCTTGTCATTTTCTTCAACATCATTGATGTGAGCGCCTACAATGCCTTTGTAATATGGAACGAAATAAACAAGGACTGGAACAGCGGAAAACTGAGTCGAAGGAGGATTTTCCTGGAGCAGCTGGGTTACGCGCTGGTGAAACCTCATATCAAGAGGAGACGGTGCCTTCCAAGAGCATCAACAGCTGCTGCAACTGTTGTGAAGGACATCCAAACGAAGACACACCCCAACTCCTCCAGTGGTTCAAACTGTAGGCAGGAAACGTGGCAGGTGCCAGGTCTGTCCCAACAGAAATGACTCCAAGACCAGCAACACCTGTGTGAAATGCAAGAAATACATCTGCAAGGAGCACGCACACACTCTCTGCACATCATGTGCACAGTAGTGCAGACAAAAGGCTGGACTGTACCTTCTGGTGGCCTGTAGGAAAAATAATATGCTGTTCATATTCTGTCTGTTTGTATTCTGTCAAACTCATTTTGGTGACTACGTAACTTTGTTTTTTACTATCTCACACATACATATTCACATACATAGCACTTACAGTAGCATAGAACAATCCCTGACACAATGCTCAAATGTTCTTTTTATAGGTGTTTTTTGTAAATAAAGAACTGTTATGTGTTCCTTACTGATGTTCTGATGATGACGATGTTCTGTTTTACAAATAAAATCCTTGTAAATGTTTGTTTTTCCTGGGGTCAAATTGACCCCAGGAATAGCCCTTTGTTTTATTTAAAGGGCTATTTAGGTAGTCAACAAAGAAACATAAAGTACCTGACACATAAACTTGGGTAACAATTTTAATTATAATCATTTTCTGGAGGTTTAAATTGCTAGGGTCAAATTGACCCCAAGGATAAAAGATGTTAGTAAATTTGAAGATAGCAGGAGGGTTAAGAATTTTAGTAGCTTACTTTTAAGATTTTTATTTTTTTGGCATTTTCATGCTTTATTTGACAGGGAGATAGTTAGAGAGAGACAGGAAGGTATGGGAGAGAGAGAGGGGAGGACATGCAGCAAAGGACTGCGGGCTGGATTCGAACCCGGGTCACTGCGGGAAGGACTGAGCCTTATGGTAGTTTACTTTTTATCATTTTGAGGAATAGTTGCACCTAGCACTTATATTTGGCTGTAAGAGAAAATAAGCCGGGAACTGTATTTTTTCATCCTGTTTATTTTGACATTATTGCATTTGTTTTGAGAGTAGCTCTGCTGCTTCATCTTCTTCCAACGTGAAGTAGCTGGTAGCTTATGAAACTGAACTTTCCCAAAGAAAAGGCTTTAGTGTGGGGCCTCCAGGACCAAGTGTCGAGCCAACCTTTTATTTTGAAGCCCAAAGCACCTAATTTCCGGGCTTGTTGTGGTTAACTCTGTCGTGCTTGATGCTGTGACGTCCGCAGCTCTAAACGGGAGAAACCCCCAAAATAGCTGAACCTTCCTGCCCCTTCCTGTTAATTACTGGAGCGAAGATAATCCTGATGCGTCGCTGAATCATCCATCTGATGCCAAAATACTTTCAGCAAGGTTCAGAAGTTTTATTAATCTCAGGACCAAACACTGTAAAGGTCTATGATTTGCAGTACATGATGTGATGCGAGGCTCATACACAGGCCCGGATCCGCTGACAGACCTGAGATCTGGCCTTCAGAACATTAAAGGTGCCATATCATCATTTCATCATTTTGTTTTTAAACTGGGTGAACTCAGGCAGTTTGGGACCTCAGCTACTGTGAGACACCTGAGCTTTATTGTGCAGATTTCTTGATCTAACATGAGTGAGTCAACATTATTATTACTAAGCCCTAGCAGTGAAAGCACATTATCAAAATCACAATCACATAACTTCATGGATGTGACGTCACAAAGGGGGCGGGGCAAGCTTCAAGGTAACGTAAAAGCCCCCCTTGAGTCTGGATGTAAGACAAAATACAAGATTAAAAGGTGCAATGTGTCTCATTTTAAACATCAGTATATTATTGACTAATGTTGCTGCCTTGGTCTAATGACTGTAAACCACTGTGTCATGTTGGACACGATTAGCCTCCTCTGTCTCACACCAGTAGTAGCCTATTGTTAGTTCTAGTGTTTCCACACATAAAAACGCTGTGTGAACGCAGCCGTGTTCACATATAGCGTTTTTTTGTGTGGAAAAAGCGCTGCCTGGAGCGCTTTTTGTGAGAAGAAATAAAAAGCGGATGATGATAACGTCACCTGACGTTAGCTGAGCAGCTGCAGCTCAGTAACCAGCTGGTTAGCTCTTCTGTCAGACAACACAGTGCTGTGGAACAAGCAAAGGCTTACCAGATATTTCCAATACATGTCCAGTATAATCCATACTGCCTTATGATCCCTGTTGCGGTAACGGAAATTCACTTATTACAATTTCTCCACCGGCACTTTCACTTTCTGCATATTTGTTGTTGCTATGGGAAACGGCCAGCGTCTCTGTCATCGTGATTGGTCGGCTGGGAAAAAAACACTTCACGTCACCCGGTGCTTTTCTGAAAAGTTGAACATTTCTCAACTTTTGAAAGCGCTCCGCTCTGACGAAAAAAACGCCGGCTGCAGCATCATGCTAACGTCATGCTAACGTCATGCTAGCTGACTTAGTTAGCCATCTTGCTATGCAGCTAGCTAGGCTAGGTAACGCTAGGTAAACAACAGCTGTGTAAACAAATCACTGATGCTTCTTTTGCTAATGAAAGCAGCAGATGTTTGTCTGCTAGCAATCACTCAGACATTTCTTCCTCTAAAGTTGAGTCAGATTTCTTGTTGAGTTATAGTGAGTTAAAATAACTGGTTTTTGGAAGTGTAGAAAATTATTTCTTCTCTGCCTTATTGGAACAGCGGCCGGCCTCCCAACATGGCCGCTGGTGGACGTTAGAACTGGAAAACCTGTGCAGTCTGGTCTCATCCTGTGTATTAAAACCTAAACTCAAATGTTCACTTTGCGGAGTTGAAGTTGAGAGTTGTCCAGTACACTTAATGATAAACACAGTAAAACCAAAATGTCTCCTCAAACCAGGTGTATTTACATCATTAAATGAAACGGCTCCAGTTACATCACAGATTTTGTCCATTAATTCTAATGATTCTATTTCATTCCATTCATTTCTGTTTCTCCATTACATCATTTTAAAAAAGTTTTTAAAAAATGCAGCTATGTACAAATGTTTCTTTCTTGCAATCATTTATCATAATAAAAGTATAAAATATATTAGCATTAAAAATCAGACATGTATTCTTCAAGTGTGAATAAAACCCAGAGAGCGGCTGTTATCTGTCCAGCTCGGCCTGCAGGATCTCTCCCCAGGTCTCGGCGTCCAGCGGCAGCATCTTCCTGCCGCTCAGCTCCTCTGCTGATCTCACTGCGCTGTATCTTCCTCCCAGCCAGTCTCTCTTCAGGAAGCTCCTCTGGTAGTTCCTCACCAGCGTGACCTGCAGCGGAGGGACGAGACACAAAGCAGAGCCAAGCCTAAACCAATGATTCTCAACCTTTTCCATATCAAGGACCCTAATGTAGTCCACATTAGAGCCACAGAGCCCCATTTGATGAGATTTTGTCTCTCAGACCCAAATCTGAGAATATTTTTATTGTCAGATATGATTTTGTCCAGAACTCCATGACTCTCTGTATTGTAGGCAGAGAGATAACAGAGAAACTATGATCAAAACAGTCATTCTTCTACATTCTCTAATTGTGTTAACTTCTTGTGAATTAAATAATGCTGAAGTTTAACAATCCATCAGTTTGCTGGGGACCCCCTGGAACCCCCTGAAGGACCCCTGGTGGTCCCCAGATCCCACGTTGAGAACCACTGGCCTAAACCCTTCTCAGTCAAGATTAAAGCTGGGTATCGCTGGAAATGATTCAGTACTGATACTGGTTCCGATGCTTCAAATTCCGATACTTGTCTTCACTACCTTTCTTTGCTAAAGATGCTACGTGAAGCACTTGGAAGTGATTTTTCCTTTCACTCCTTCACCATCTGCTGTTGCCAAAAACTCTAACTGTCACCAGAAGTCCATTCATTTCCTACAGAGCAGAGCAACCGGGGAAACTCGCCCGTCAACAGACAATCTGATTTGCATGCTTCCTTGTTTCCATACCAGTGTAATTCATATGAAATTTTTGAGCAGCAAAAATACCTGATTTGCCTGTTCAGAACTTTGTAGTTGTAGATCACTACATAGATGCAGTCAGAGCCTCTGGCCCCGCCCACAGTCTGTCGACCAAGTCGCTCACAGTGTGAACGCACTGTGAAATGTTTCTTTTTGTTTTGCGCTGGAAGAACAATGCACTCTTCCTGTTTTTGTTTGTCCTTCGATTTCTCTGCCTGAGCATGGTGTTTCAGTAGGCCGCCTGTTTGCCAAGTCTGGTTTGAATATGAAAACAGCCTGATAAGCAGGTTATGATAAAGCTTTTAAGCTGAATGGCCCCAGAAAAAGAGATGGAACATCCGCACACTTAGATCTCAAAAGACCTTCTTCAAGGAGTACTTGGCTAAGCTGAATGTCCCCACCACTGACTGAGGCTTTAGCTTGCCAGCAAAAGCCAAAAGTTTATATTTGGTGCGTAGGGAAGAAAAACCAGTCAGTCAGTATTACCTGCACACAAAAGCAGGACCAGGAGCCTCAAAAACAATCATAGCTCTGAGATCTATGCTTGGTAGATTTATTCCATATTACAGTGAAAAAGTGCACCAGTACACACTGTGAGGTTAAAAGCAAAGCAAACATTTCAGTAATTTCAGACTTTCATCAGTGCTGTGGGGAAATGTAAACTAGAAAGACAGAGGTAAATGAGCTGTAACTGTATGTCACTGGTGTTCTCCTGTAAAGCGTCCCTCACCTTCCAGGACAGGCCGTCTCTCCTGTCCCTGTCGATCTCTCTCTGGCAGACGGCTCTCACCAGCAGGCACAGCTTCCTCCACAGCTGCTCGCTCTCCTGGATGAGGTGGCGCCACAGCCGGCAGGTCCGCGCCGCGCTGCACAGGCTCTCTGCGTCCAGCTCGCCGAAGATCCTCAGGCTCATCTCTGTCGGCAGCGTTTCGGCAAAGTTGTGAAGGCGAGTCTCGCCGGTGGGCGTCAGGGAGGAAGTTCTTCCACAGGTGAGAAACACGTCAGCCGCAGGCCGCTGGGACTCATGCTGCATAATAACTCAGTCCAACAGTGAGGAGACTGAACCAGCTGCCTGGGAGGAGAGAGCAAATCTATATTAGAGTCATTAGACGAAATACAAAATAATCTGATATGAGACTATATGGCACACAGACTGTAGACCAGAGATTCTCAACCTTTTTCATATCAAGGACCCCTAATTTAGTCCACATTAGAGCCATGGACACCCATTTAGACAGTCCCCCATTGAGATTTTGTCTCTCAGACCCAAATCTGAGAATATTTTTATTGTCAGATATGATTTTGATCCAGAATTCCATGACTATCTGTATTGTAGGCAGAGAGATAACAGAGAAACTATGATCAAAACAGTCATTCTTCTACATTCTCTAATTGTGTTAACTTCTTGTTATGAAATAATGGTGAAGTTTAACAATTTATCAATTTTCTGGGGACCCCCTCAAGGACCCCTGGTGGTCCCCGGACCCCAAGTTGAGAACCACTGCTGTAGACTGTAATAGTTCTGTTAACTGTGGCATATTAAACAACAGAAACATAAGCTACCATCTCACCACAGGAAATAGCAGCTTATGCTATTAAAAAAATAATATTCTCTTCTTAGTTCTTATTCTAGTTATTTTACAAGCACTTTACTGTCATATGATTGTTCTACAGTCACAAGAAAGTAATAAGGCCCTGACTTTTACAATCCTTATTTTTGGGTGCTTTGTAATTTTGGTGATCTATAGCAATTGAAGCTTATTCTTCTGCTATCCTCACTGCAGACAAGAGCATCAGCTGAATGTATGTCATTTAGCTGCCTAAATGAAAGTGAAAATGGAAGTACAAAGTACAATACAAAACCTAAACAAACAACTCTTACCCTGCAATCAGTGATGTTGTGATAAATAAGAAGGTTGGTTAGAATATGACTTCCACCGATATAAACAAAAGTCAGATTTTCACAGAAAGCATTCATGTACGCTCTTTCCCCTTTAAATACCTTATTCTCATCAGTTTTATAATTCTTGCTATGTATACAATGAATTTATGTCCTAAAGATTTATGTCATGCTTAAAGATGGTCAACTCTACATATAAAAAACTAGGTAAACTGAGTTTAGGTGGATTTACCATCACTACAACCCTGCCTACAACATAGCAAAATGATGTGTACTAACGTGACAACGTTACATTTACCTAAACTATGTCTAAGCCGTTATATTATCCACAAAACAACCACAGCAGTCAATTTGGATTCAGATTCTTTGTTTTGCGTGTTTTTCTTTGTTTTTGTTTTTCCATGTGGGGGGTTAAGAATAAACCAAAAGCTTTCATTTCTTCTGCGTGTGTGTGTGTGTGTGTGTGTGTGTGTGTGTGAACAAAAGCACATTTCATTCTGCAGCTCGGAGTCACGTTCAGCTAACACGAGTCGGCGAGACCGTGTCTGGTTTAGCTAGCAGCAGCACAGCTAACAGCGACTAGTCTAAACCTTCAGCTGTTTTTAGGTTTTAATGCCAGATATTCTCTCTGGCTGATGTTCAGAGGGAAGATCTACTGGTTCGTTTCAGAATAAAACCAGGATTCGTCGTCGTGATCGCCACCTACCTTCACTGTGATTGCTTCGCTTCTTCCTGACAGCTGACCGTTTAAATGTCTTCGTTCAAATGGTTGTTTACATACAGACATGACGTAGCCCAGCTTTCAGTGAGGTGCGCATGCGTAAAACATTCACACACACAGACCGCCCTCTTATCATAATCAATCAATACACAGCCTCTGGATACTCGTAAACTGCTAAAATACTTCCATTATATTTATTCGTTTTGTATACCGTTTTTGTTGTTGTTTTTGTTGCTGCTATCATATCAGTAAGTGAAAAGAGAGCGAAAACTATATAGTATGAGATTCTAGTTAAGGTTATATTTGCAAAATATAGCTAACATGCAAAATACCATATGCTAACGTTAGTTCCGTATTACAAGAACTCTTTGCTGTATTTGAAAATGAGAATCTGGGAAAACAATCGATTTATGTTTAGTTTTTGTAAAGATTTTTGTATGACTTCTGTACCAGCCTCTCTGGCATGCCGCGACACATCCCGCTCTCTTGGGTAGAGAGCGAGTGTTGCCAAACTCCGTTCAATAATCTGTAAATTTAATGTGGCCTTGTTTATGAAGTACATATACCCCATAAAATATGACCCAAGGCCTATTCAGAATCGTTATAGGAGCTCCTCCTCAATTCGGCATACATATAATCCACCAAGCAGCATTTAATTTCAATAAAATGTAAGCTTTTAGAACTAGTTAGCCTGATATTCTCCAAGTCTTCTCCCACCAAAATACACCGTGGTGGAGAAATAACGTTACACACGTGCTGTATTCAAAACGTTGAAATTCTATTGAAATAAAGTATTGTTTTGTGGATTATATATGCCGAATTTAAAAGTAACCTTGGCTCCCAATGATTATTAAAGATCTTGAGTGGTTTATTTTGAATTATGTACATTTATCGTCAACCACATTAAACTGCGAGATTATTGAATGGAGTTCGTCCAATCGTGACCTGACTTATGCGTATAGATGCCGCACATCCAGTGCACATTTATGTGCTGCTTTCATTCAACTATTAGATATAGAAAACAGTCTATCGGGGTGTTTAAATTATAGTCAGTAATTTGTTGCCATCAAGGAGGTTTGTTGCCATAAATTCAACTAGCCATGCTTCGGTAGCACATCTACTGCGCATGCTCTCAGCATCCCGGAAGTTTTGAATGCGAGCTGAGAGCCGAGGCTATAGTACTCTATCACTTCCATGGGGTGAACAGTGACAGCTAAAGTTGTTTACTGATTTACTTTCTGTCATTAGTCGACTTCTAGTCCTGAAGAACAAATAACTGTGTGGTTTTCCGCCGCAGCAGGTAGGCAGAACTACAGCTTGACTGCTGCGAACAAGATATCATGTATGTGAACTTGCAGGACAAGCTAGTTATGTGTTGGCGTTCTTTCTGTTTCTCTCAAGAGCTGGCTGGTTTCAACTTGGCAACTAACATCCTTAGCTAACGCCGCTGAATGAAACAGAAAACTTATTTTAGACTTAACATGAGCTAACTCTGCCACTGAGCCTCTCTTGCTTTCAAAATCCCCTGAGGTGACCTTTTATTTTGTAAACAGAGCCTGAAGCAGCCTGCTGCACCGAGCTGACCTGACTCCAGACCAGCCTGCTGCACCGAGCTGACCTGACTCCAGACCAGCCTGCTGCACCGAGCTGACCTGACTCCAGACCAGCCTGCTGACCTGACCTGACTCCAGACCAGCCTGCTGACCTGACTCCAGACCAGCCTGCTGCACCGAGCTGACCTGACTCCAGACCAGCCTGCTGCACTGAGCTGACTCCAGACCAGCCTGCTGACCTGACTCCAGACCAGCTTGCTGACCTGACTCCAGACCAGCTTGCTGACCGGATGTCAGGGTCCCGGGGGTTTGAGCTGGTCCCGGTGGACGGCGGGGGTCCCATCCACCTGCCGGAGGGGGAGACGGTGCTGGGCAGGGGGCCGTTACTGCGGGTGAGTTTACATGGCTGTGGTGAATAAAGCTGAGGTTCTCGGCCCACATGTCAGTCACCTGGAACTGCAGAGACCAGAGCCAGAGTCTCTTTAAAATGTCCCACTCCCCAAAATAAATGTGATAGTCACATGCATAGTCAGGTTAGAAAGAGTACTAGAATGTCCTACTCAAGTATAAGTACTGTTACTTTGCTGATATTTTACTTCAGTAGAAGTAAAAGTACCGGCGTAAAAAAGTGTCTGATTTAAAATGTCCTCAGAGTAAAAGTTCCTTAGTTCCTCTTTAGAAAAGAGAACGTTGTTAGCTGTGGTTCTAAAAGGAGAGAGGACAGAGTTCAAACTAGATTCTTTTCACTGGAAACATTAGAAATGACAAAATAAAGTGCAGAAACAAAGTAAAGTCAGATTCCTCTTCTCACTGTGAATGGATCCACAGTTTGTCAGTTTACGTTGATCCAGTTTCTGTTGCTGATGGAGAGACACAATCTGTTCTGCTCCCTGTCTGCTGCAGTGCTGTAATGTTCCACTGGAGGACTGTAGAACATTAACATGGAGACAGCTGGAACAGGCTGAACCGGCTGTGTGTTACTGATGAGATCCACCGCAGGTTTCTGTAGCTTTTGTCGAGAGGCATCACTGCAAAATATATTTTCTCTGATTTTCTCAGTACATCCCGGTTTCTAAAACTTTGGGTCAAGATGAAACATGAGCTGCTGGCCCACTTCCTCTGGCTGCACATGCCAGGAGCAGCAATAGGTTTTATTTAGCCTGGTTCCCATGATCAAAGACTTGGGTTCTTGACCAGAAAAAGAAAAACCAAGATCTCCTGATCCTGTCTCTCTCTTCTGTGACATCTATTGCTGCTGTCTGTGTGATACAGGTTCAGAGTTTAAATATAAAAGCTCCCGTAGGTCACATTATACATTAAACAACACAAAATCATGAGGAAATCGTATATGAAAAACTTAAAAGTAGAAGTAAGGGAGTAGGTCTCTTTTTTTAGGTAGTATATAAAGAAGTAATATAAGTAATGTGTATATATAAAAAAAAACACATTTTTCTTTATTTTTACTATTTTCCACATTTTAGAATAACAGTAAAGACATCAAAACTATGAAATAACACAAATGGAATTATGCAGCAACCAAAAAAGTGTTAAACAAATCAATACTATCTTATATTCCTTTAGATCCAAATGGCTTTAAGAGAATGAAAAACATAATACATTCAATCAGGTGGGTCCAGACTTTTGACTGGTAGTGTAGATTTTTCACATGGTTCTCTGTTGGAACCTGAGTGATTGCACTGATGGGAAGCTATGGAAGTCAGTAGTAGGGGAAAAAATACTACTACTAATAATATCCAGAAATATGTACAGGTCTAGAGAATATTGTATAAATAGGTACAAAATATAACAATACAGCCAGAACAGAGGTGGGTATTTAAGAACTGACTATACTGTTGGTCTTTACTGTTTGAGTTTGATTCCAAAATGTGATTTCTACTCTTTGAAAACTTGATACCTACACCTACTTTGGCAAAATGAATACTGGCATCAAAGTAAAATTCATATCTAATTATTGATGTAAGTAGTGATGAACCAACAGGTAACTTTTTTCCCAAACAGATCTAAAGCATTGTGGATTGAAACCTTCTCCTGTTCTCCTCCTGTCCAGGTCAGTGATAAGAGAGTGTCCAGGAACCACGGGCTGCTGGAGAACCGGGACGGACAGCTGCGTATCCAACCAGTACGTTCTTCTTTCTGTTTCTGCTTTTAAACGAGGAGTGGGCATTCATCTCACCTTGAGCATTTGTATTCTTTATTTAGATGATGGGTTAAGTAGAGAGGGAGACAGTAGGAGAAAAAAAAAAAAAAGCTCTGGTAGTAACAGATTGTAGCTTTGGTAAATGTGTTCTGCAAGTTGAAACGCCATTTCAGCATCACCTGCAAGGGGTGTAAACGTGCTGGAGTAGAAGAAGAAGGCGTGAAATAGACTCTAATTGGATCACACTCTCTGTCCCAGTTGGTGCCTGAGGGCCTCTTCCTCTTGACGTACAGAAGGTGTGAACTCAAGGTGTGCAAGCCCCCTCGAGGCTGCATGGCTATATAAAGAGTAATGGGATTCCCTTGCATTACATCACATGATTATTTCTGGGCAGAAGCCTTTAGGTTCTAGTATACTCTGGTTTATACCGTTTTATCGCTCCATCTTTTTAACAGCGGCTCAGTTTGTGAGAGAGAGGCTGCTGGTTCTCATTGCGAGCAAAGTGTTTCAGCCTGTTTTAGGTCTGGAAAGAAGAACATTACCATGAAATCAGCATCAACAGTTACCTCATAACTCTCTGTGTTTCCTGAAAGGCCTTCAGTCTGTTTCTGTATTCACTCAGCATGTCAGAATCAGAGTCACTTTACTCACTAGATACATTCAGTAAGTAGATCTTTATCAGTCCCGAAGGGGAAATTGACTCATTACAGCAGCAGCAACGAATAGAGGTTAAGTGAAGGTTGGTGAGCGAAGAGTATCAGGTACTAAGGACTGTGAATATAAAGGTGAAGAGGATATAAACACTGTATTGCTTTGGCAACGTAGGACTCTTTCCTGTCATGCCAATAAAGCTAATTTGAATTTGATATAAACACCTTCTGGCGATACCCAAAGCCATGAATAACATGCAAGAAATAAAAGTAGACTGTCTTGATTTTATGCATTTGTGGCACATAGAAGCCTGTATTTCTCAAATGGTGGGAAAAACAAGGATTTTATCTCAATAATTTTGTCCATTGACCCCAAACTAAGGAAGTAAGCCTGCACTGTTCAGTAAAAGTAATGGATCGGTATCGGTCGATACTTAAATTTTCGTACTCGTAATCCGTATCGGCATTAAAAAAGTCGGTGCATCCCTAGTCACATGTGTTTTATTATGCAGCTTTGTAATGCCGCACATGCATCAGCACGTCCTGAATGGTTTTCTCAGAGAAATATGGAACACTTCGCTTCACAGTCGGTCATCCATTTTACTCGTGAGGTGGAATCAATTGCATGAGTGAATGATAGAGTCTCCTGATCTCATGCAGGATGCCCACAACTACAGACGTTCCTCTCTCCGTCTTCACAGTACAGCCTGGGGTTTGAAAAGTGCTCTTCGACAGCATCATCACTAACAAATCTGCTCCATGAAACAAAAGGGAACACCTGAGCCGACACCTGTCAGGTTGTTCTTTGCTGTCGTGCCAGTTAGCTGAGTTTAGCCTCCGGGCCGCAGCTTTGCTGAGGAGTAGAGTGCAAAGGAAAATAAACTAAAGATATCATGGAGAGGATGTTTGAGTTTGTCTGGGGCGGTGAAAACATGTCAATCAAACTGACCGGTTCAAAAGAGGTGGTGTTGGGCTGCTACAGAGTGAACCCTTGAGCATAGTGTTTGAAGGCAGAATGTAATTTGATGATGTGCTCTCATCGTAATTTTCCATGTTATTGTCCATTTTATTGTATTATACTGTTGAAGTTGGTCCGGCTAGGCTAGGTAGGCTTCACTATGATCTCTATTGTATTGTTTCCTTGCATTTCTTTTTATTTGTAGACTGAATTGCAGAGTTTGAGTTTCTGTAGGTGACGCTCTTTTCTTTGTCTGTTCAGCCATGGTGGCTATCGCTGCTCATGCTAACTACCCAGTTCTTCTTCTGTTGATTCCAAACAAACTGGAAACGTAAAATGCATCACTTCCTGTGTGGCAGATGATTTTTCCCAGGAAAGAGCGACCAGACAGACAGTGGAGAAGCTTTATGAACTGGATAAAGGTTGAATGACAATGAAAATGTTTATTATTTCTTTAACCCTTGTCCTTGTGATTTGCAGACCCATCTGAACCCGTGCTTCGGTCAGTCGTCTCTGGACGATGAGCCTCAGCCTCTGGTCAAAGGGAGCTGGTACCCTCTTCATCATGGACACTTCTTTTCCCTCCTGCCTGGGAAGTACATCTATAAGGTGGTGGCAGTGGGCGGAGAAGACGGCACTCCGAGGTACTGATGCATCAGAAACATGTTCTTTTCCATATTATTACACAGTCAAGATCAAGAGATGAATCTCATTTAGCACACTTTTCTCAGACATTTCCATGAATAATTTAATCGACATGGAATAAGCTGCACTTAACTGTATTAATTTGAGTTCTATCTTTCATCTTTCCAGACGTTTGAATGTGGCTCGGTATAAGCTGATGTGGTGACTCAATTAAAAACCAACACCGGGAAAATGTTGATTTATCTAGTCTTTTGACTGGGCCAACCTTTGTTTTTGAATTGCCAGCCCTCATTGTCCTGATGCTACATTTTTGTTTGAAGGTTAGATCAAAAGGATTGGAAAGGACACTGAAGCAACCACCATTCAGACCACCCAAAAAGCAAGACTCATGAAAAATTCATACTGAAATTCCAGGTTGCTTTAACAGTAGTACAGCCTGGTCTAATCACACACGACAAAACATAATCTGCAATGGTTTTGGGACAATTCACTTTATATTTCAAATATGAAAAGTTAGAAATTGAAGCTGCAGTTCATGTTCTGGTGGAGCCCCCATTCTTGATAAATTCTTTATAGATTGGATGTACAGTAAGAGCCATTTTATGGAAAGGATTTCAAAGTTTATGAATTTTGCAGATAATGCACATTCTTAATTGAATGAATGAAAATGAGCCCTGATAGCCCTCATAGGCTGGATACGGTGCCAAATCAGGGCAGTTATTTTTCAGTTGGACTTTTTCAGTTTTTCTTCTTTTTCCATTATTTCCTACATGTTGTGTTGTTCTGATTACATCCTTGTCATATATCACTCGTTGCAGAAACAGTCAGGCGTTTCAAGAAGAGGAAGAATTTCCCAATAGACCTATTTCTCCTGAGCCAGATATTGAGCCTCCTCCTCCTGTTGGACGGGACCAAGGACGGACACCTCCTCCTGCTGCTGAACGGGACCAGGGACGGACACCTCCTCCTGAGGAGCTGACGTTAGCAGCTGTGGAGAGCAACCAGCAATGCGAGGAGGAAGTCAACAGTCCCAACAGAACTGCAAATAAGGTCTGCTGAATAAAAGATTTATGCTGATCTTACAAAATCATTGCTGGCATGAAAGTAAAGCACACTATGGCTTACTGTTACAGTAATGAGTGATCTTAAGACCTTTGCTTACAAGTTAGTTATGTTTGTGAGTACATAATCATCTGTTTTTTTATTCATGAATATCCCTATGAGTATCTCAAATACAATTGAAAGAACTTTGCCTGGAGCTTGCCTAGAGCCAGGCCTGGGAGCACCTGGTGTCTGGGTGAACCCCGTCGCTCGGCAGGGCACAGACTGAAGAAGCAGTGTGTGGTTGCTGCCTTGTGGACTCCCCCACTGCAAGGTGAAAGGTAGGGGTCGGTTGCAATTCCTGTCAGGCAAAGGGCAGGGATGTCGTGGACGTTGGCAACCGAAACTCTCAAAGCAGTTCGGAGTACTCGGCTTTCTTGGAGACGGTGAGTGGGGTTCTGGAGAAAACTCCACCTACCAACTTAATTTTCCTACTAGGAAACTTCAACACTGAAAAGCCTGGGGTATGATTGAGAAGAGTGGGCCCCCTGGTCTGAACCTGGGCAGTGTGTTGTTGTTGGACTTCTCTGCTTGCCATAGATTGTCTGTAAGACCATGTTCGAATACAAGGAGTTCAAGTATACATGGTACCAGAGCACCTTGGTCCAAAGGTCAATAATCGACTTTGTAGTTGTTTCATTAGACCTGAGGCCATATGTTCTGGACCCTCGTGTGAAGAGAGGGGACTGAGCTGTCAATTGATCACCACCTGGTGATGAGTTGGATCAGATGGCGGAGGAGACAGCCAGACAGACCCAAACAGCTAGTGAGTCTGCTGGAATGATTCCAACTCTCACCTCCGAATGAGCTCCTCCCGTTCAAACCTCTGTCATGGAAGCAGCTTCTTGGAGCTGTGGTCAGAAGGTGGTTGGTGCATGTCATGGCGGAAACCCAAGAACCCACTGGTGGACATTGGCGGTGAGAGGGGGCTTTCAAGTTGGAGAACGAGGCCTTCTGGGCCTGGTTGGAACAGGGAACTGCTTCTAAACCTGACAGATACCCTCTGTCCAGGCGGCAGTGCTGAAAGATTCTGGAGGGTCTGGGTCCATCTCTTTGGCAGAGACCACCAAGATGGTTAGAAGGATCTTCAGTAGCAAGGGGGTCGGGGTCAGGGGTCGATGAGATCCATCCTGAAATGCTGAAGGCTCTAGATATTGTTGGGGTGTTGCTGTTGACACGTCTCTTCAATGTCGAGTGAATTTTGGCAGCAGTCCCTTTGGCTTGGCAGACAGGGATGGTGGTTTCCATCTTCAAAACAGGGGTTCAGAGGGTGTGATCCAACTATCGAGGAATCACACTGCTCAGCCTCCCTGGGAAAGCCTGTGCCAAGCTGCCGGAAAGGAGACTTTGGCCGATGGTCAAACCTTGAATTCAGGAGGAACAATGTAGATTTTGTCATGGTTGTTGAACAATGGCTAGATTTTTACCCTGAGTTTTTGCTAATCCTGTCTACATTTGTTTTGTGGATTTGGATAAGGCCTACACCCGTGGTCCCTGAGGTATCCTGTGGGAGGTGCTGCGGGAGCCCAAGGTGCCAGGGTCTCTGCTGCGAGCAATTTGGTCCCTATACACTCTAAGTGAGAGCTGGTTCAGGGACATTAGCGTGGCATCTCTGCCATTTGCAATGTTGTCCTTTTGGCTTCATTCGACTCTGATCTCTAATGTGCACATTGCAGCTGAGTATGACATGGTCATAATCAGCACCTTTAAGTGTGGGGCCATGGTTCTATCCCAGAACAAGGTACCTGTCCCATTCAGATGAGGGGTTAGCAATTCAGGTATCTTATGGTCTTACTCATGAGTGTGGGTAAAAGGGATCATGAGATTGACTGCTGGTCAGGTGTGGCGGCTGCAGTAATGCAGGTATTGTATTGGAAGAGAGAGCTGTGCCACAAAGCAAAACTCTTGATTTACTGGTGGATCTTCGTTCAGACCCTCAGCTATGGACACAAGCTTTAGGCAGTGACCGAAAGAATGAGATCAGGGATATAAGTGACTGAAATCAGGTGACTGGCCTCACTCTCTGAGACTCTGCTCTCCTTTCCCTCAGCAACTACCATCAAAGTGCCTTTGAGCAAGTCACTGAACCCCCAACTGCACTGAACCCCCAACTGCTCCAACAAGTGGCTTTGTTGTTTTTTAGGGAGACTCTGCACTGTCACAAGAAATGGAGGATGACCAGAATGATGTTACTCCTCCTGTACCGAAGAAGAGAGTTTTACCTGCCTGGATGATGAACACTGTAGTGTCTCCCAAGAACCCTTCCTCCACCCCTAAAGGTACCATGTCCATGTCCAGGTTTTCACAGTTTTTGTTACATAACAACAAAGAAAATGTAGCTAGAAAATGTTTTTGAAAATTTTGTCCGCCCATAATACTCCTTTAAAATTTGTTTAATTCCCAGTTACACTTGGTTAGGCTTTGACTTAAGTAGAGTATTAGCCTGTAATGCTTTTTTTGCATGTTGCCTACCAAGATGTCTTTGCAACCGTTAAAGAATGTAAAGCCTTCAATCCTAGAGTCAACAGCCAGTCCACCTGTTTAAAACGGACTAAGCAGTCCACCTTGCCTTCATGTTATATTCTATGGGGCACAAAATGACCATTGCAAAGGACAAAGGGACAAAATTCTGCTGAATATCTCTCAATAACTGTCAATAACATTGAACCAGAATTACATTTAGCAAGACTGTTGATTGTTGGCAATTCTTTAATGTATTTGTGAGGTGATGCACATAAACAGTTTTGTTTTTGGTAACTTAACCTTGTACAAAGGCAAAGATTAACATTTGCATTTAGATGATACTCTTTTCCAGAGCCTCTTCCAATGCAGCACAAGTGCAACAAGCTTCAATACATAGATGAAAAACAGAAGCAACCAATAGTAAGGAGGCCAAGGCTCCCTGACAACAGATGGAACAACTGTTATGTGTTCCATACAATGATGACTTTCATTGTGCTTTACCAAGCACAATGAAAGTGCTTGGTAAAGAAATGAGAGCCAGGGAGAAAAGTGTTTTTTTTTCTCTGTTCTGCTCTGCCATTGACAGTAAAAATGTTTCCTCATACAAAGTCTGTCTCCCACTGTAAAGGCCCTGACACACAAGGCCGACGGTCAGCCGTTGGCCAATGTCGGGCCGTCGGTAAGCGTCTGTGTCCCCAGTTTTTGTGGTGTGTCCCGCACTAGTCGGACCCCTGTCGGCGGCTTTTCGGCCAATTGAGCATGTTGAATCAGCGGCGGAGCCCGTCGGTGAGAGAGATCACTCTGATTGGAAGGCTCTTCTCCATTCTCCATCTCTATTCCAATACGCGAATATTTTCACAACGACATGGCCGTCTGGAATGAAGAAACTGAAGACCAACTGATCAGCATGATTCAGGAGAGGCCAGCTCTGTACGACATCACAGAAAAACATTATGCCAACCGAGTGGTGAAAACAGAACTCTGGTGTGAGATCGAAAATAAACTTGTTATATATCAGGTAAGATTTTCTTTAGAGGAAACTGTTCTACCGACTAGCGCCACCTGCTGGTATGGAGAGTTATTTCCCCTCACGCAGGCGCAGAACGTACGTGCTAGTTGGCCGTTGGCTGTAGTCTTTGCGGTGTGTTCAAGTGCAACTTTTTGGACCAGACGCAGGCGACGTGAGGCGACGCAACAGTCTGCCTTCATCGCCGCTGGTTCTTTGATGTCGGTTTGGTGTGTCAGGGCCTTAAGGTGCAGTTGGTGGTTTTTGCCAGAGCTGAGACGCTTCCCAATCCAACTGTTTCCTTGCCTTAAATGGCATCTGAACTACACTGAAAGACAGTTTTTTCAGTTTTATGAGTGTGTATATGTGTATATGTGTATAGGCAAACTGTTGAAATATGTGTATGTGCAAACTGTGTATGTGTATGGAAGCCATGTGTTGTTAAGATGTTGACGTTTTTTACTATGTAGTATGTATGATTTTATCTTCTGTGGAACTGCAGGACGGAGTCCAGAACAAATTTCCCTACGGTGACATTAAAGCTTATCTTATCTTATCTTATCTTATCTTATCTTATCTTATCTTATCTTATCTTATCTTATCTTATCTTATCTTATCTTATCTTATCTTATCTTATCTTATCTTATCTTATCTTATCTTATCTTATCTTATGAATGGGGAGTGACATGTCATTGGTTGTCTGTTGAAGTTGAGGTTGTTGGACGATTGATTGATGAAAGAACAAATGAAAGCATAAGACTGTGGAAACCTGGCTCTATTTAATACTCTATACACAGCGTCCTGTCATCGTTACATCAGATGAACAGAGAACAATCAAAATCCTCAGCCTGTATGTGTGTATGAGTCTGTGTGTGTGTGTGTGTGTGTGTGTGTGTGTGTGTGTGTGTGTGTGTGTGTGTGTGTGTGTGTCGCTGTCTTCATGATGGCCTTGGAGAACTAAAGGATAAACAATGTTCCTGTGATGTGTAATATACTTATGGATGAGTGTCTGCTTCTATAATATTTACTCTAGAGGAGGGAGGACCGGGCCGCTGTGATGAATTGACCCTCAGAGACTTAGCACTTCCATTACTCTTACTGTTATCCATCCATTCTGTGCGACACTTAGGGCTAAGTGAGTGGAACGGCCGGATGGAAATGTTCCAGTTTCCTCAAGGAAACCAGGCCGATGTGATGTTCACTTGGCGTCGTCCCACTTTCAGGGGAAGGAACCAGTTCAGGGGTTGAAAATGGCAAAACCCCAAAATCTAAAAACGCTGTTCTGCTTTCATTCAAGTGTATGGAGTGTTACACATGTATTAACAATCATTAACATTATGCTTATGTTGTGATTCAGGTCTGCTCAAAAGCGGTTTTTGAAAGTCTATAAATTTGACCATTTTGATGCCAAAAAATTCCAAATATTCAGTGTTTCCCCCATGGTTTTATTCTTGTCAGGATAGAAAAGCCTCTGAAACAGAATTTAGACCATCATGGAACACTAAAACTCTCCATTGAAACCAGACTGATGAAATTCTTTCAGGGTTAGCAGCTCTCTAAGGCAGGGTCAGAGGAACACATTTGTAATCATAAACAAAATGAAAGGTGCAATAATTACTGTCCCATACCATAAAAAGGCCATAAAATATGTGCAGGGGTTTGATAGGGTTATTGATCAATACCAATGACTTAATGCCCCTTTCAAATAAAAGGGAAAACCCATAAACCTCAAGTGAATAGATTTGGTGCAAAAGGGTGTAATTGCACTTCTTTTTTTATAGAATATACATTTTCTGAATGTTAATCTCTGTAAATGTACTCTACCAGTCAACAGTCTGGACCCACCTGACTGAATGTTCTGTGTTTCTCATTCTCTTAAAGCCATTCTGATCTAAAGGCTTCTGCTTAAATGCTTGAAATTAGTTTCTTAGTCAAATATAAATAGTGAAGTTGATCCTATGTATGAATTTCTTTCCAAAGCCTTTGCCTTTCCATCAAGGCAAAGGGCGGCTACTTTAAAGAATCTAAAATATAAGATAGTTTTGATTTGTTTAACACTTTTTTGGTCGCTGCATAATTCCATTTGTGTTATTTCATAGTTTTGAGTCTTTACTGTTATTCTAAACTGTGGAAAATAGTACAAAAAAAAAGAAAAATGTGGTGTGTCCAAACTTTTGACTGGTAGTGTATGAATAGTGTTTGGTTGTGATAGTCTGAACTGTGCAGTCTGGGGCGGATGATGCCAAGAAGCTGCTGAACCCTCTGAGTCTGGTGTTTGCTCTCCGTTTCCTTCGATCAGCTGTGAAGAAAGGCAAAGCACCGGCAGCGGCACCGGCAGCGAGCAGCACTAACCGAGGAGCAGCGAAGCAGGCCAGGCCCGCTGCGAGCTCCTCAGCCGAGGAGCCGGAGCTCAGCGAGGCGGAGGAAACACCCAGGAAGAAGAGGAGGAGGAGGAGGAGGATGAGTGATGAAGATAGAGAGCCTCCGTCCAGAACAGTTGAGTATTGTTGTTACTGAAAAGTCAGTTATTTGTATGGTGGACTGTTGTGTTTTGTTTTTGGTCAAATTTGCCTTGAGAAGTAACTTAAAGGATAAGGCCGGTGTTTTTTAATGCATTTCTTACCGTCAACAAATCCTATGAAAATAATAAAATCAACAATGCGTTTGCTCTACTCCCGTTACTTTCTGACTTCCCATGTTCCGTTTTTAGCCGTCAACCCGGAAGTCATTGGCTCCAATTGTAAGCTAAAAACCTTGAAATACAGCTCACAAAGACATAGTTTACATTTTAAAAATCGCTAACTGTTACCATGAAAAGTCAGGCTGTTGTAGTTATTACCAAATCAAATTCAAATGGGAACAAATTCTTCATTACGCCGGGGACTATTTTCTGTGCTACAGAACTACTTTCCTGAGATCGCAAAGTGTTTACAGCCGGCTTATTAAGTTGTTTGAGGAAAAAGTCGGCCGGCCCGGTGCATCGTGATGATGAAATATGTCGCCCAGAGCAACGGCATGGCTCTGTGACGGGTTTTTAATCGTTTTTTTAATACAATGGAGTTCTGTAGCTGCTGGGACATGGCTTCATTGGGCACCGGCTACATGGATGAGACTTGTTGGCAAAACAAAATGGGATTTGTTGACGGTAAGAAATGTATTAAAAAACACCAGCCTTATCCTTTAAGGACAATTTAAGAAGTAATGAGATATCCACCATTTGAAAATAATCTGACAGTCATCTGACAATAATTGCCGGCATGAAAGTAGAACTCACTATTAAATATTATTGGAGGTATTAGCTATTTAGCAGAAGGGCGGCCTACTGAGAGAGACTGTCCCATGATTGGAAGGTCCCAGGTTTGATTCCTGCAATAGCCACTGTTGTGTCCATCAGTGGCCATGTGAGCTGTTGAGGTGTCAAGGTGTGAGAGCGTCTACTACACTGGTTCTCAACAGAGAAACTATGATCAAAACCACATGGGGTCCGTGGACCACCGGTGGTCCACGGACCCCATGTGGTTTTGATCATAGTTTCTCTGTTATCTCTCTGCCTACAATACAGATAGTCTTGTAATTCTGGACAAAATCATATCTAACAATAAAAATATTCTCAGATTTGGGTCTGAGAGACAAAATCTCAATGGGGGACTGTCTAAATGGGGGTCCGTGGCTCTAATGTGGACTAAATTAGGGGTCCTTGATATGAAAAAGGTTGAGAATCACTGGTCTACTAAATGCCGAAATTGTGATCGCCCTTTACTTACAAAATAGTAATATAATAGAGGATGAGGTCATTTTTTTTTAAAATACTGAGCAAAGTACGGTTTTCCCCAATATGGATATGGCATTCTGTAGCCCCTCATTTTCAGTTTTCCTTGTGTTTCTGTTGTTTTATGTCGACGTCCCTCTCAGGCTCCCACAGCCAGGCAGCGGAGGGAATCCCCCCGGGCCGAGGAGAGCGAGGAGTCGGACAGCTTCAACATGGAGGTGGAAGAGGAGGGAAAAGCAGCCGAGGCGTCTGCGGCTCACAGAAACACCGCAGCGCAGGCGGCTGACAAGAAGTCAAGAAACGGACGGACGGCCAACAGAGCGGAGTCTGTGGGATCAAACGGCGGCGCTGCGTCTGGTGCCGCCCCGTCCGGTGCCGCCCCGTCCGAAACCCCACTCAGAATGCCTTGCCCGTACGGGAAGGATTGCTACAGGTACGCAAACCTCTGCAGAGACAACAACCGGTGAATGTTTCAGGGTGAAACAGAAGGGAAAGGATGAGTGTCAGGTGTTCCAACAAGTGACTGATTTCAAGGCCTGCCAGAGGCTTTTTCTTTGATGTTGCCAATTAAACGCAGGATGAGATAAGTGCACTCGAGCTGATGAACATGAGGCAAACCATATTAAATTCACTCAGGTCCAGAAGCTTCCCAAGCAGCTGCCTCATGTCGGAGAATCAGACATGTGCCGCAAACTTTCCACTTGAGATCTTAGGTCTCCTATTTAAGATTTAGTTTTATTACAGAAACACTTAAAGCTGCAGTAGCCAAGATTCTTATGCAAAAATACACCCATCTTAGCCTAAATCACAAAGTGGGGCTACAAGGGAGAAGAGCGTCCCATCCCCACTAACTGATTTGCTGTAGATTCACCGTATTTTCCCAAATTAAATTGTGGTGTCAGTTTGGTCACTGATGGGAAATCTTCTCTGGAAGTGACAAATCAAAACCTAAGGGTGAAATACAAATAAAAGTCCTAAAAAGTATCAAGCCAGCACTCCGTCCAGAGAAAGCTGGACTCTCCAGCGATGGTTAAACCTGCTGCAAATTGGGGTTTTTTTTCACCAGCGACTAAGAAGAAGACATTTAGGTTTGAGGAGAACGTCACGTTACATCATTTCTGGGTAATGAAGTCCTTCAATCTTTAAAAAATGCAGTTATCTCTTGCTGCCACTTGGGGCCGCCAAAGTGCGAAGTTACCTAGTTGGTTTGTTCCTGAACTGTGAACTCTGTTGCATGTCATCCCCTTTGCCTCTGTCCCTCTGTGTCTTTCTCTCTTTTGTCTCCTTTTTCTCTTGACTGTGTCCAATTTAATGAAGCAGAAGAAATGTCTTAAAAATAAGCTTTAAACAAACACTCATCGATGGGAACAGACTAACATGTGATGCAGCGTGCACCTCTGAAATGCAGTGATAAAGTTTGGTCAACATGGTACAAAATCCATCTCATACTTGGATTATAGGTGTATAACGAAGGAGCGGCAGCAGTGAAGTCGTCCATGTCTGAAGTGAAATGTCCATGTGAAATGTTCCTTTTCCAGTAAACTGAAGACTCATCACCTCCCTGTTTTCCCCAATCTCTCTCAGGAAAAACCCGCTCCATTTCCAAGAATGCAGCCATCCAGGTGACACTGACTATGAGGAGGAGGAGGAGACGGAGGAGGACGACCGACCCGAGTGTCCTTATGGCACCGACTGCTACAGGTCAGACATCACAGCAGAGACACTATGGCTACTGGAGGAAAGGGAATGCTGGGAAGTTTAGTGAGAAGCCTAATGAGTGGATTTTAGTCAGTGAGAGACGAGCCTCACAGCCTGCAAGACTTATTAGTATTGCTGGGAGCCTTTGGTTAGTTCATGAACTAAAGGCATTTACCAACCCACAGATATTTGACTGAGTACTTTCACATAATAATAATAAATATAGCTTCGTGGCAGCAATGGAACGGGTTCCACTGCATTGGTCAATAACTCTGCCATTTCTTGCCTGATTCCTTTGCTACTTTCAGGCAAGGTAAAGGCACGTCTAAGAAGCCTGCAGACCGAATTTGGTGTCGTTCTGACAGGTCTAAGATGATTTTTTAGGGACGGCAGGGCTGAGCCTTAGGGAGCTTATTACAGCGCCCCCTATGGGCCAATCGGTGCCATTTTTTGTATCCCAGCAGCAGTTGACCAGGACTATCTATATGCCAAAATAGACAAAAAGTTATCAATGTATGGACGAGTTATTGGACAAAATGAATCGCATGATGATTTTGACTTTCTTCCCTTTACAGGAAAAATCCTCTTCACAGGAAGGAATACAAACACACCAAGAAACCAGGTAGGCTTTATTTTTGTATTCTGTTTGATCTTCTTCCCATGTTAACACTAAACAGTGAGACCAATAAAATTCATATACAGCACCATGATGCCTTTTTTCATGTAGTGTTCAGCAGTAAGGACATGGTTCACATAATCAGCATTCAGACTGTACAGGATGTTATGTGGGTCAACTGTCTTTCACCTGTCTCTGTTTCGGATCATACTGGCATGTTTATGTTGAGTATTTATTCAAAGGAATGGAATTGCACTTGACAAAGAATATGTTTCTATCAAATGTATTTTCATGATAGCAGGGTATCTGTAGGTCCTTAAAAAGCACCAAATAGTCTTATATTACATTATCTGAATGTAAGGCCTTAAAAAGTATTAAACTAATAAATTTAGATAGTGGTAATGACAAATTCTGTGATGTTTAGTTGAGACAGAGTTGGAAATGAAGACAAATGAAATAAGGCCAATGCCATGAGAGCCGGGTTAATACAATATGACAAACATGTTGTTGTTTTCGTCATAGATGCTTTAATCAACATAATTGGACATGATGTCCCTAAACATGTAATTTCTCGGTGTTCTTTTTCTCATACTGGTTATTTATAGTCTCAGAAGTTTAATTAGCTCTGTTGAAGCAGAAACACGCTGTTTGTGCTTCTCGCATCTTTATTCTGGTGTTAAATGTGATTCCAGGTGACATAAAAAGGCCTTTAAAAGTCTTCTGACACCCTGGAGGGACAAAACATTTTCAGTCCTCATTTTCGGGACATTGACTGCCGTCCTTCACAGGAGAATATTCTCATAAATTCACTCTGTCTATTTAAAAGAAGATAATGTAAAAGAAGATAATGTACATAATTAATAAACACCAAGAAAGATCAAATGAAATATTGTAGAATATCCCCCATAATTACTCCATCTGAAGTCGAGTCAGGCGGTCGGACTGAATGTTTGACTTCTGTCGTCTTCTGAGCTTAAAGCATTCACTAATTAACAAAATAAAAACATGACAAAAGATTTTCTGCGTTCGCAAGAAGAATCGATTTAGCAGACGTAGCCTCGGCCTCAAGAGATGGAAGGATCAAACACACACACACACACACACACACACCTTCCCTGACTCCTGGGTTGGATAGGATCTACAAACCCACTGGGAGATATTTACTTTTTGTTAGCAGGTTGTATAAGCTAGTTTAATTGCCCTTCAGGATATAAAACCCCATTCTATTGGAAACGACCTTGTGACCCGTTCACCTGTGGAACGACTCATCAGGCTCCCAGGCGGATTTCCCCTCTAAAGAGAAACCAACGGGAACATTTTGTCCCTCTGAACCACATTTTTACACTGTAATCTCTTATCTAAGCCCACTTACAGCCAGTTAACACAGTTTCTTCTGTTCTTCTTCTGTTAAGACGGCAGAATCAGCTTCACTTCCTGGATGAACAACCTTAAAGGTCCATACCATGTAAAGCAGGACTCCCCTTGCCTCTGTGATGATAAAGGAGTTGGATGGTCTATCTAAACATGGTGAAAGTATCAAAACGCACGGTCGCCAACTAAATCCACACAATCCATATTAGAAAAGCGAGCCTCTAAACGAGCCGTTTGGACTTCCGTAACTTTGTGGCGTCACAAAGGTTCGCTCATTATCATTTTTGTAAGAAATAATAGACTAACAAAGTGTTTTTTTCAAAGCGGTTGAGCGGTTGTCATTGTTTATTACCGGAGAGTTTTCCCTACCTGTAGCCGCCGGGCCGCGGCGTCTCACGTTTCACTCTCGAAACGGTTAGCCAATCGGAACAGAGGGTCGTTAATATTAATGAGCCTTAAAGACACGGTGACAGAAACAGCCTGTTCTTGGTAAGGCTCAGAGAGATGCTGGAAAATGAACGTGTCAAAATGGATTGAGAGTGTTTTTGGTACATGACACCACACACACGCTGCGTTACATCACCTGACAGCTGTCTGTCATCCAGGTGCTGTGACCTCTGACCTTTAACCTTCTTACTATCGGTTGCTTGTAACGTTGGTGATGGAAGAATTGAAGCTTCTTGTCGTGTTTCCCTCTGTAAATCACTCTGGATAAGTCAAAGCTGTACTCTTCTTCTGCAGCGCGGAGTACCAGGACAGCTCCCAGAAACCCTGCTGATGATGAAGACGAAGACTTCGGGGATGAAGACAGCTTCATTAATGACGACAGCGAGGACGTCGGCGACGACTCCGACTACGTCCCTCCTGACTCGGACAGCGGTAAGGAAGACATCAAAGGACTCCAGAAAGAAGCAAAGGCCTTTCTGAAGAGGCGGAAATAAACACAAACCACTTTGAGGTTTTTGTTGTTTGTTTGTTTTTGTGTTGTTTTAAAGCTGCACTAGGCAAGACTTTTATCTAAAAATAGAAATACTGTAGTTTTAGAGCGTCTCATTCCCACTGACTGAGACACTGCAGATTCTCCCTGTTTGTCCAAACTGGATTCTGATTCCAGTGTTTGCTCACTGGTCTTTTCCTCTCTCTCTTTGGTTTTCTTTGGTATAAAGCATCACAGAGCGCTTTACTGACGTCACCGCACAGGATTTCTGGGTAACAAAGTTTAAATTTGTCAAACGGTTACCTCTCGCTGCCTTTGGGAGACGCCAACGTACAAAATCTGTACGAGGAATCTTCGCACTTTGGCGTCCCGAAGTGACAGAGAGTATTTTTGAAAGTTTGAAGGACTTCATTACCCAGACATCCTGTAAGCTGACGTGAGTAAAATAAGTGTCTGTGTAGCTCTGGTAGCATCTTGGGTTGTGTCTCTTCCTCCATGATAAAACCCCAAAATCAGTGATTCTGTGATCTGTTGCTCCGGTAGAGGACACTGGAGAACTGTGTTTTTCTCTCTCTCCATTCACTGCCATTGTCTGGAGGAACAGTCAGTGTTACAAGGTACTAGCAAAGTTCAACATCACTTTAATTTGTCACTTCTTGTGTGGAGAAGATTTCCCACCAGTGACAGTGATACCGACACCTAAAATGAATTTGGACAAACGGAGAATCTACAGCGTCTCACTTATTGCGGATGGGACGCTCTGCTGCAGCATCATTTTGTGATTTAGCTGATATGTTTATTTTTCTATGAAAATCTGCAGCTTTAAATCCAAACTTAATTCAAGAAATGTTTCCATGCCAAATAGCCCTTCATTTCTTTTGATGTTAGTATTTCTGTTCACAAAGCACACACACACACACACACAAGAGTTTCTATGTTGAGACTGGGAAGCACCTTGAAGTATGTTTTATACTGGGAATACACTGGAAATAATCAATACTCTGACAAAACAAAACAAGCACAAATCAAGGACAAAATGTTTAGGACTGGGATCCAAGGAATAATTAGGATCTCTGAGCCCAGAATGTAGGGGAACAGAACCCAGTGAATGTGTTTTCATTGTATTTTATAAGATTACATTTATTTTTTTTCATCTGTTCAGATTTGCCTTCTCTTGATTTAGATTTTAGCGTCACCTTTTCTTGTTTGGACATAATTTCTATCCCCCCCTTGTGAATATGTACTGTACATTTTAGACGTAGTTCCGTTATAATGATGATGTCAGACTTTTTTATGTCATGTAAATACATACAATTAATGGAAATGACAGGGTTCCACACACACGTGGTTCAGGAGACAAGCGAGGTGTGCGCTTCCTTCCTCTTCTTCCTCAAATACACCCTAAAAAATGAAGTTATTCCTGTCTTGATTTCATGGAAGAGTCAAAGTAAATGTGTGGTGAAATCTCACCTACAATACATACAGTCTCTGGAGGACTCATGTCTTGTTTTTCCAGTCCACATCAGAAACCCAGCGGCTCTCCTGTCAGAAGGACTTCTCCAGGTTTAATTAAAATGCTTTCCATCTATAGACTCCTCCTCCTCCCAAAGGTCAAACGCTAAAGAAAGAGTCCAGGTGGTGAATGCATTTCAAAGACAAATCTTCATTACACACGTCAGACATGTTAAGGTTATGAGCAAAACACACGGCATCCTCTTAAACCTTGGCACGGTAATTACATTCCTCATGAAGTCCTTGAATGTCAAATAATCTACAAGGCCACAATCTGACAGTGAAGTATCTTCCTGAAATAGAAGCTTGTTCTGGTTCAAGTCACGAACGCAGAGGCGTTAAGAGTTAAGCCTTTCAGATCCACAGACCAGAACTAATATCACCTCAGAAATGTTCATGTTTTGTGACCATCTTCTTAACTACATTTTAAAAAATCCACCTTCAGACCAAATAAAGCAACGTGGGGTCCGGGGACCACCAGGGGTCCTTGAAGGGGTTCGTAGGGGTCCCCAGCAAACTGATGAATTGTTAAACTTTAACATTATTTTGTTTACAAGAAGTTAACACAATTAGAGAATGTAGAAGAGTGACTGTTTTGATCATAGTTTCTCTGTTATCTCTCTACCTACAACACAGATAGTCATGGGATTCTGGACAAAATCATATCTAACAATATTATAATAATAAAAATATTTTCAGATTTGAGTCCAAGAGACAAAATCTCATCAAATTGGGGTCCATGGCTCTAATGTGGACTAAATTAGGGGTCCTTGATATGAAAAAGGTTGAGAATCACTGAAATAAAGGCTGGCCTAGAGGCTAATGGGAGCGTCCAGTAACTGAAAGGACACAGGTTTGATCCCCCTAACAGCTCTTGGTCCTGTCGAAATGTCCCTAAAGGAGTATAAAACCTTGAGCTCACTTTATTCAGCTGTCAATCAACATTCATGGCAATTTTAGGATGAAATCCATCCATCCTGGTCTTCTTCACAATACATCACATAATGCTTTTTTCCTGGTTTTTCTCTGCAAATCCCAGTTTACTGTCACCAACTTTCTAAATAACCTTTGACTGAACAGTGTCGTTTCGGTGGTTTACAGAATTTTGCGCGTCATCGTACACGCTGCGGCCAATTTTTCAACACAAGTAGACCGAGAAAGACTCAAACTGAGGGAATCGTGACCCTTTAAACAAGACACTGAAGCCACTACCCTCTCAGAAAATGTCATCCCTCTCTCCCAGTCTTTCCTGTCTCTCTCAACTTTGAACTGTATAATAAAGGCAAAAATGCTAAGAAAATAAAGTACATAGTTGTACCTTTTGTCGCTGGGGCTGAACCTTATTTTTTAACAGCGAACTCATTGTAATTCCCTCTGGAGAAGAGCGTCAGCCTAAATGCCTGAAATGTAAACAATGTAAACATGTTTGCACAGCGACCTCATGAATAATTTGTTTTTGAAAATGTCAGATGAAACCTTATCTCCTGTGGTGAAGTGTGGTTTTACACATTGAGTGGGTTCAAATCCAGAACCATCCGGCTCAAATGAAGGTGGCTGAATATGGAAAGCGGCTAATCTGAAGTCAAACTGCTGTTTACTTCATTTCATCATCTACATACATTTGTGTGAGGCGCTCTCATTATCAGCGCCGTCCAGTTGTTTGTCGTGGGCGGCTTCAGATAAACACGGGCTGACACGCGTGTCGTGAGCGCAGCACGTGGCGACCCGCACGCCATGCATTCATTGATCATCATGAACAGGCAGGCTGCCTCATGAATTTCAACAGGCAAAGACTTGTAACAAGGTCTCCGTTCACGACTCAAAACCTGTCTGACCGTGAGCGGGGAACACTGGATGCAGAGCAGAAAGATAAATGAAAATTAACACTGTTATCCAGCATCTGCCGTTTCCTCCAGAGCGCCTTGCAGTACCTTGATGCTTACAGTTTTTACATCGGTGGTCCCACTGGGAATCAAACAACACAGTCTCAAAATTTTGCACGAACTCCGAAACGCAGATTAATGTGGACACGAATAATGTGAAGATTACGTTCCTTCACGAAAGCATGTGACAACAGCAGGAACTGGACTCACGTAAAAATGTTAGTTAACGGTTAAGTTTAGGCAACTTAAACTGTTTGGTTAAGGTTTTGGTCATGGTTAAATACATGAAAACTCCCCTTCCCAGTAGAAAACTTATCATGAGTTGGGAATTGAAACTACTTGTGTGTTTGTGTCTCCTCCACCTAATCCTTTCCTGCTGGGGAAACGGATTTCTCTCACTTTTCATGCACAGAGCAACTTATTTATTTACATTTTCAGTCATCCTGCTCCTTTCACACAATTTCATCAGACCAGAGTGGAACCAAACCCCCCTAACCCCCTAAGTTCACATTCACAAACTGCTTGAAGGAAGGCAGATTGTGATTTGAATGATGGAGAACATGAACCTGCAGAGACTAAACCATTCCAAACACATGTGACTGTCTGCCAGATATTTTAGCACAAGCCAGGGAAAAAAAAAACAGTATGGTTGAAGATTGCCAGATGTTACAGGGTCTAATTTACACCATGAAGTTGTCAGGTTTATGGAAGGAAATCATTTCACACTCCAATTCCTTGTCTTGTGATGTTCTCTGTCTCTCTGTCTGGAAAAAAAGATATCCAGCAATCCCATCCTGTCGCGCTCATCAGCAGTGTTACTAACGCTGCTGAAAATGTAATCGCATCTGATAAAATCACACACTCACTCGCACGTTACATAGTGCCATGTCCAAAATGAGTTATCAACATCACACCAGTAATGAACATCATTCCCAAAGCAGGTAAACATTATGATTTCTTCTTTGTAGTCTGAACATCGTGAACTGGTCTGAGGACAATAATCCTTCATTAGCATCATCATTCTGAGATCAAGACTAGTTGATGGGGAATGTGATGCTCAATGAGTTCTCCATTGAGATGAAGTCATTGGTCAGTTTTATCCTCCATCTCAACGTGAAGAAACTCCTCGCTGTCGTTGCCAGGCGTCTGGTCTGCTAGAGGAACACAGCACTGATCCTGGTAATTTGACACTCAAGTCGTCTGAGCAACCACTGTTTCAACCACTGCTCGGTGATTATAATTGGTCTTCATCGGTCAGCTGACTTAGCGGTTTAATTGCAGTGTTTTCCAACCCACCCAGATATATATTTTTTTTTTGTGATCAAATTTTTATTGGCCATATGCTTTTTTTATACACAAACACAAGAAAACAAAAACACAAAAACCACATACACCTACATACTCATAAACATACACTCAAGTCCCCCCTCCCCCCTCCCCACAGGACCCATCAATCCAACCCTCCAAAATCACAACAAAGTCAGCCCAACCAAATTCAAAGATTAACAAACCATAGGTCATACCTTGACCCATACAATCTACCAAATGAACGTACATCAAATCAACTGTCATGGGACTCAAAATACCACCGTTATAAATTAAATTACACAATATTACCTAACTCATTGGAATAATTCATCACTCTCCTGGTGGTTCAGCGCCCGTATGCATGGCTTCAATAAATGAAGACCACAACCTAATGTTTTCCACGTTAGCGCCATGCATACGGGCCACTGACATCTCCATGTTGGCCAAGTCCACTACTGTGGACACCCATTGCTGATATGGCAAGGTGTGTGGGGCCTTCCATCTCTGGGCTATCATTTTTTTTGCTGCTGTAAGGCCGACCAAAAACCAACACCGCTGCCTCATGGACAGGTTCAACCCAGTGAAATCATTTAATAACAAAATTACAGGGGAACAAGGAACAGCAACCCCCAACACTACAGACATCCTCCTAGCAACTATTCTCCAAAATAAAGAAACGGCCGAGCATTCCCAGACCATATGAATAAAGGTACCAGGGGTTCCAAGGGGGCATAATTCACAATTGGGGTTTTGAGATAATTTCATCTGAAATAATTTACGGGGAGTACAGTATAGCCTATGTGCATAGTTGTAATGAATCATTTGGTGATTTGGGTTTCTAGATGACAGAAAAATATTCACCCACACTATATTCCAATTGATTACACTAGATGAAATGGAAAGATCTTGACTCCAACGTATATTAACTTGCAATGGTTTTTCTGCAGCATTGGTAATAAATGTATAAAGACTAGAAACCAAGCCCTTTGTGGTCTTGAATGTGCAAAATTTGTGGATGGGATGGGTCTTTAAATCTTCTCCCCAGGGGACCCCGTACGCTCGTAAAGCACTACGAAGTTGCAAATAAAAAAAGAAAGAAGTGCCATGTAGGTTATAATGAGACTGAAGGTCCTGGAACGCCCGAAGCCTATTATCTGCAGAGATATCGGAGAGGGTATTAATCCCTTTATCCCTCCATTGAGGAAAGGAAATCGGGTGCCCACCCAAAAAGAGTGCAAAGTTATTAAATAACGGTAAATGAGAATGAAATTTCAGGTGTATATTGGCATGTGATTCTACAGTTCTCCATGTAGCAATGAGATGAGAGATTATAGGGCCAAATCTAGATCTGCAGGTTTTAAGAGGAATGTTGGAATAAATTATGTCTTGGAGCCTGTAAGGGCTTACCAACTCCTCTTCCATTGAACGCCAGGCCACCTGGGCATCTGGGTTGAGCCAAGTATGAAGGGCTCGTAATGTAAAGGACCAAAAATAAAATTTAAAATTTGGAATACCTAGGCCGCCAGAGCTTTTTTGTCTCTGTAAAGTAGACATTTTTATTCATGGACGTTTCCCTTTCCAAACAAATTTTGTGATTGATTTATGTAATTTATCCCAATGACAAGCAGGGGGTGATATGGGGAGCATAGAACTATAAAAATTAATGCGTGGCAATATATTCATCTTGATAATGGAAACCCGAGCTTGGAAAGAATTTGAAATGGGTGACCAACGCTCCAGATCTGACTCCACCTGCTTAGAAATTGAATGAAAATTGTTTGTAACAGTGGCTTGTAAAGAAGGGAAAATGTATAAACCCAGGTATTTGAATTTATGGACCACCGGAATATTTGTAGGTGGTGTAGCCTTTCTCATAGCATTGTTCAAGGGAAGCAAGGCAGATTTAGCCCAATTGATTTTGTATCCAGATATATTGCTAAAATTATCAAAAATAGACAAGAGGTGTGAAGTTGATTGTACCGCGTCTCCTAGAAAAAGTAAATATCATCTGCATAAAGGGAGATGTAGTGGTCAGTGTTACACACTGTAATTGGAGTATGAGATGATTGATGCACTGCCTGGGCCAGGGGTTCTAAGGATAGTGCAAATAACAAAGGAGAAAGAACACAGCCTTGTCTGGAGCTTCTAGAAACTGGAAATTGAGAGGAACATAGATTACCAGTCATCACCATTGCGGTAGGGGAGGAGTATAGAGTTTGAATCATACTCATAAAATGATCTCCAAACCCCATGTGTCGCAAGACTGTCCATAGGTAATGCCATTCCAGGCGATCAAAGGCTTTCTCCGCATCTAGGGAGAGTACGGCACATGGGGTTTGGCTAACAGAGGATGCATCAATAATATGTAAGAGTCTGCGAATATTATCTGATGATAGGCGGGATTTTATAAAACCAGTTTGATCAGGGTGTATAAGCTGATTCATAAAGGGCTCCAATCGAAGGGCCAGCACTTTCGCGTATAATTTCACATCCGCGTTCAGGAGAGAAAGAGGACGGTAATTTGCGCACTCACTTGGGTCTTTGCCCTTTTTAAGGAGTAATGTGATTGTAGCTGTATTAACATCCCTTGAAAAAGAGCCAGTATTTATAGCATATTTGATCATATTCAAAATCAGATGGCCAAGTTGAGGCCAGAATGTTAATAAGAATTCTGGGGGAATCCCGTCAAAACCTGGTGATTTACCTTTGTTCATGCTCCGCAATGCTGCTTCCAATTCACCTAACGTTATAGGTTTCTCCAGGGACAAGACATCATTGGGCAATAATTTAGGTAGACGAAGATTATTAAAAAATAAATCAGATTTGGTAGGATCATGTGCAACTTCAGAACAATATAAATTTGAATAAAAAGTGCGAAAAGTGGAGTTAATTTGCACAGGATCTGCTACTAATTCTCCTTGTGGTGTTTTAATGGATGAAATATTTGCAAAATTCTCGCTGGCCCGGAGACTCAAAGCTAGTGATCGGCTTGGGCGTGCACCTTCAAAGTAATGCTTCTGACGTGTACGATGAAACTCAAAGAAACTCTGCACGCTGCCTGAGCAAGGAATTCAACTAATTTCTGATTGTGTTCCCATCAAATCTGGAGTCACATTAGAGTGCATGACTTGCTCAAGTTGCAAAAGATTTTGTTCTAATTCATGAATTCTGCGGTGGCGAGTTTTATGTAAATTCGACGCAAATGCTGTACAATTACTTCTAATAAAACCTTTCACCGCATCCCATAATACACGAGGATCATCCACAGAATGTTCGTTAAATGTAATAAATTCAGCTAGAGCGGATTGGAATTGGTTTATGAAATTGTCGTTTTGTAATAAGGAAGTGTGGAAGCGCCAGCGGGGTGCACGGTTTCTTTGTGCCGTCAGGTTAGCCCTACAGATTACAGCCTTATGGTCCGAGAGAGCGAGAGGAATCATGTCAATATGGACATTTTCAAAAAGGTCTTTGGAGACGAAAATAAAGTCGATTCTAGAAAAGGAGAGATGTCTTGCTGAGAAAAAAGAAAAATCCTTAACCGACGGATTAATAACCCGCCATAGATCGACCACTGCAACATCCTCAGCCCATTTCCTTAAAGCTGTGGACGCTAGACTCTGGTCTCTCCCCTCTGCTGTGGCAGTCCTATCTACTGAATGATCCCATACAGCGTTAAAATCAGCACCAATAATTAATCGGAATTCCCAGAGATCAAGCATCAGCTGAGTTAACTGTGCATAAAAATTTACGTCAAATGTATTAGGAGCGTATATGGATACAAAAGCAATTTTTTTATTGGCTATGATGGTTTTGATCAAAGTTATTCTACCCTCTGAGTCTCCCCCTGTACCTAAATTGGTGAATTGGAGGTTTCGACGAGCTACAATAAGCACTCCTTTAGTTTTATTAGAAGAGGATGAGTAAGCCAACACATGGTAATGTTTATTCTGCAATCTATGCACATCCTTCTGTACAAAATGAGATTTGCTGACCATGGCTACGTCCACCTTCTCCCTTCTAAGAACATCTAAAAAGCTAGTACGTTTATATGGTATATTAAGGCCACGAGTGTTAAAAGAAAACAATGTCAGACTAGTCATTCAACATGTGGTATAAAGCACGAGTAGGAGATGAACTGAACCATGGAGAGGAAACGTATACTGGTTGGCGAAGTCCTGTTCGCACCCCCCACCCCCCCACCCCCACCCAGCCACACACACACACACACACACCAGCGAAAAACATACAACAAACCGCAAACACAGAAATAAAAAGCAAGGGTAGCGAATAGACATTAAAACAAAACAAAAAACAAAACAGACAAAGGACCGAACAAAACGAACAACCCCACACGGCTAAACCACTGGGCTTGAGTGCCATGTAAACAAACAAAAAAAGGAGAAGGCGAGCCCTAAAAAAAAAACTCTAGAAGGGGACAATATTCGATCCAAAGATAAAGTCACTGGCCGATAACAACAACTTCTCAAAAAAAACAAAAAAAAAACAACAAAATAATCATAGGCAGCCAAGCCATCAAAAGAGCATTTAATCAAACAATTCAAACAAAAATAGAAAGGCTATAGACTACAGCCACTATTGTAGCAATAATTAGAGAAGCAATTTAAACAAAAGTAGAGAGGCTAAAGACTACAGCCACTATTATAGTAGTACTTAGTTAGAAAAGCGAAAAACAAGACAAATTCGTTCTTAAGCCTTGTAGTTACCAGAAACCTATAGAGGACAAAGTTGCCATTTACCCCGAGATGCACAGGAGGGTTAGAAACTCAACTGACCCAGCTGCTCGGGTTATAGTCCAGTAAAACTAGTGTCCGGAAATATGGATTTCATGGCGACTGTGGCAGTCTTCACGTTATCAAATTTGTGGGATTTGTCATCGATCCAAACCCACAGTGTAGCTGGATCACGAACCTTAGTTTGGAGGCCCTTGTCATGTAGCTGTTGCCGTAACGGACAGAATTCTCCCCGCATTCTTTTACGACGAGCCGACATGTCCGTGGTGATTCTGATGGATTGGTCCTGGAACTTCAGATCTCGGGATTTCGCTGCTTCCAGGATTTCCAATTTCTTTTGGAAGTGGTGAAGTTTAAATATTACCACACGATGCTTGTTGGATTGCAGCGGTGGGCCGATCCTGTGAGCCACTTCGATGTCTTTGGTTTGGATTGGAATTTGCAGGAGTTCGGTGAGGGTGTTGGCAAGGAATAATACCATGTTGTAGCCAGATTCACTCTTCTCCGGTAAGTTCAACAATCTCAGGTTATGTCTTCTTGATCTGTTTTCAAGTCGGTTGATTTCGGTGAAAGCCTCTTGTAAATCCTTTTCCAGTGTTTGAATGCGTAATTCTTGCTTGTCAAGTTTGGCTGCGTGCTCATGTAGTACGGCCTCGGTTTTCTCCGGTCTATTTCCGATGGACTCCACAGACACCGTCAGAAGGTCTAGCTTGGAAAAAAGAGCGTCTATTTTGTCCATTTTTTTTGTAAGAGCTTGGTTCAATTCCACAAGCACGTTCAATGTTTGCTGTAACTTTTCCATCTCTAGTTTGGAACGGGTTGGCATTTAGACTGAGGAGCTTATAGGATCAGTTGTTTGTTAGGCGTACTTGCGTTAATCTTGAGAGTTTCTGGCCATAGACAACGTTGAAAGAAAAACTCAATAAAGAGAATAGGTAGATTGCTCTTAGATTAATTGATTCTGCGAGTTAACTGTTAAAGGACCGATATTCTCCCCCCCCGAGTCAGACCCACACGTCTCTACTCGCTGCCGTCCGCCATCTTCGAACAAACCAAACATTATTTTTTGACCACTGTTCCACCTATTTGTTATTCCTGATCACTGGATATCAAGCACTTCTCTTTTTCTGCAAAAACATAGTGAAAGCTCTTACAACATGTGACTTTCTCATCATCAAAACACAAAAACTCCACCCGGTTTTCCACGAGTTACACAGATCAGTCCACAGCGTCTCCAAGCACGGAGGCTGTGATGTTTTACCTGTTTGAACATGTTAACGTTAACGCAGTGTGTTTCAGCGTCACTGGAGACACTTTTGTCTGGAACCAGTCCGTCCAGCTGATGTGCTTTCTTGTCTCAGTTGGGGGTCGGCTGTATGCAGTCCTGCCTGATAAAGTCTTTTATATTTTAAGATGTCTAACTGCACACACACACTGTGTTCACACTGCAGCCGCTCCAGAAACCAGCTGCTGGAAGTATATTCATTTTCTACAAGTGGAGAAACATCGTCCCAAGTTGACCACAGCTGCCTCGTCTCCTTATCTGTTGACCCTTGACAGTTGGCTGCAGATGAACTTTTGGGTGACATGGTGCTAGCCCTGCTTTATGTCCCACATTCGATGCAACTCTATTGCTGCTACAGCCAGCAATCTGAGTTTAAATTGCCTGTTGGAGTTGCATGGTGATGTGGTTGCTAGTGGTCTGCCTGCAGGGTCCAGCACAGTTTTAACCTCATGTTGAACCTCTATCTCGGCCGAGTTCCCTCCATCTCCTCTGTCACTCGGACGGAGGAGGTTCGCGCCTCGCCTTCGTCCACCGTCTTCATCTTGCTTGCCACAAAGGTCACCGACCTCAGCGGGAACCTGCTTACCGTCCTCAGGCATTTGGTGTTGTTTCGAACACTCACAAAGCAGAGGGTGTTGATGACCCCGTTGCTCATGGCGATGCACTCGATGATGTAGAAGGCCACCAGGGAGTTCCTGTCCCGGGAGATGAGGGTGGGGTAGAAGTCGCGGAGCAGGGTGAAGCCGTAGTACGGCGCCCAGCAGAGGACGTAGGCGGCCAGCACCAGGATCAGCACCACCACTGTCCTCCGACGCCTCTGGAGCCTCTTCCGGATCTGCTCCGTCTGGAAACCCGGCACGTTCTTGAACCACAGCTCCCTGGAGATCCGGATGTAGCAAACCGCCATGACCGTCACCGGGCCCATGAACTCCAGGGCGAAGACGAACAAGAAGTAGGAGCGGTAGTAAACCTGCTGGTCCACGGGCCAGATCTGGGCGCAGAAGGTCTTGTGGGTCCGGCTGGCCACGTGCGGGTACGTCGTCTCCGAGGCCATGTAGGCCGAGGGGATGGAGATGACGATGGGCACGATCCAGACCGTCAGGATCAGGCAGTAGGCCGTCTGGTGCTTCATACGAGGCTTCAGAGGGTAAACGATGGCCATGTACCTGCAGACAGAGACGGGTCTTTTTAAAGAGCTGCGGACAGTGTGCGGTTCACAAACTTTAAAAGACTCCAACAGAGGATCAGTCTCACACTGTTTCCACCTGCGCTTCCACCTGTGATTGGATTCACTCAGCAGTGAGTGCCGTCCTCACTGCCGATCATCAAACAGTATGAAACTACACCAAACAGTCCTCTGATCGTGTGTAATTTGTCAGGTTTACACAGAAAAATATCATAAAATTGAGGAAAATTAACCGAGAAAAAAGACAAGATTACACAAGAAATGAAATATTAAGATGCAGCTATATGAATTACAGCTGCGTTCAACACAGCTGGACATGAGATCAGGCGATTACTTTTCTTTGTTCCCGCCGTTCAAAATTTTACACACCATTACATGCATTGAAAGGTGTTGTTTGGAAGTGGGCTCATTTTCTAACTCACTTCACCCTTAGTGGATGAAATCTCTTGTGAAATAGCATTTGCACCGGTTCTTAGTGTTTGTTTTGACCTGCTTGGCACACCAGAGCTGTGGTTTACCAGATAGGTAATGAGTGCTTCAAAGTATGGATATAGATATAAATTTTAGAGTGGCCTTTTATTGTGACCAGCCCAAGGCACACCTGTGCAATAATCATGCTGTTTAATCAGCATCTTGATATGCCACACCTGTCAGGTGGATGGATTATCTTGGCAAAGGAGAAGTGCTCACTAACACGGATTTAAACAAATTTGTGAACAAAATTTGAGAGAAATAAGCCTTTTGTGTGCATAGAAAAAGTCTTAGATCTTTTATTTCAACTCATGAAAAATGGGAGCAAAAACAAAAGTGCTGTGTTTATATTTTTGTTCAGTATATATATATATACAGTATATGTATTCATTTATTTAGTGTATGTCTGTACAATTTCATGCTGTCTGAATTGACCTGATGAGGTAAACCCCACCTATACGGAGCTCCATGTAGCTCAAACATTAAAAATCATTACCAGATGCCCTTAACTCAGCCACTACAAAATCTTCTGACATTACTAAAACTTGAATCACCCGTGACTCGGAGGGATTTGTGACCAATACAATCCTGGATCAATAACAGTCAGACACTGCATGCGTCACGCTGACAGATTCTGATGAGACACAGTTCAGAATATCTGGAGAACATTAGCTGAATACGCTCTGTAAATTCACTCTTACAGTGATGTCGAGGATGCCAGTCATGCCAGCGCTTAATTTGATTTCTGATTTTTACTTTAAGTGACAGCAGGAGGAGTAGTAATCCAGATTGGAAGCCAGTGTTGGATTAAAGTCTTGCAAGTTGATGGTTTGGTCCTACTTTTGGATGTCAACCAAAAATGGTAATGAACTTTAATTTATATCTGGCACATGGTGAATACGCTGGATTTTACTGTTATCAGTGGCACAAACTTTGTACCGTTGATCCAGATCTTAGCAGGACATGATCAGATACGCTGCCAGATGTTCGGCTCTGCAATTCACAGGGAATCTGGAACCGCTTTGACATTTTGTGGAGAGATTATCCATCTTTCCTTGCAGATGCTATTTTTACACGGTTGGGGATGTCAGCCATGATAAATGAAACGGGGGGAACCTTACTCAACTGACTTCCTCTCTCAGCCGCTGAGATCATGCTAGCTAAAACCGGTGATGGATTTCACTGAGGAGCTTATTGGTCACAGTGGGCAGAACCAGAGAAACACCGATCACTGCATCAGCAGGCAGAGCGTCTCCGGTCTGATGCTGTGCTAAGCAAAGAAAGAAAGAACATACACCATGCTAGAGCAAACTTGGAGCACAAATCCGCAAATGTGAACTCCAATCAATAGTTGAAAAGCCAATGCATGTTTGTGCACAGCGTGTGGTCTTCCCATTCACTACAATACAAACTGTGCTGCAGGCTTTACAGTTTCTCTCCAATTAGCGCTCACACACACACGGCTCTGACCAGTCTGACTTCTCCTCCTTTATAGATTTCTTGGCCCACTGAAGCATAACGACACCCAGTCTAGTCAATGTTGCCTTGATGGGATTTGATGCTTCAGCCTGTTGTTGGACGTCATTTTCTATTCTTTTACTATTCTGTGGTCATTTTATACAAATTCATCACTAAAACAGGCTTCCACTGTCTCTGAAAACAAACGCTTAAACAGCTTGTCATGGCTTTACAGTCACTGTACTGAATGAAAACGCATCGCTAACCTCTGAAGAGTCACACTGGTCAACAGCAGAAGACCGCCTGATGACTGCCTACATCCAAACCTAGCTTTGATGTTGGGGGAAGCGGAGGGGGGGTGAGAGGCGGCCTGTCTCTGAGGTTATCAAGTGTTCCCCTCCCATCACTCAGGTCTGGCTGAATCAGACCCACCACACCTCCAGGAGGATCAACAGGAACTTCTGACATCCCAGAATCCCCCTCCAGGCCCATTTCACAATATGGCGACTAAAACCGGATGTAGCGTTATGTTTTTTTCTCTAGTTACCGTTGCTACAGACGCACGTTTGTCAAGCTTCTTCCTCTTTGTAATCGAAAACTGGTCCACCAAAAGAACGATGTCTTTTGTTGAAACATCTGGTGGATATCGCAGTGAGGACGGAAATACTCAAGGTGTGTCTTCCATGGACGCATTATTCTCATTTCATAAACACCGCTACTGCTGCTGAGTTTCCCAACTATGACGATTTCCAACTTCCGTAAAATCCGGAAGTGTGAAAAGAGTCAATTGAAGTTTCACATGTTGTGGGAACCTGTATCCTGTTGCCTTCATGTATGGCAAGGAAGGAAGAAAGAAAGAAAAGGAATGAAGGGAGGGGAAAGAAGAAGGAAGAAAGAGAGATGGGAAGAGAAAGGAAGAGAGAAAAAGGAAGGAAGGAAAGAAGGGGACAGAGGAAGGAAGGAAAATGCAGGAAGAGAATGGCATGATCTGATTAAACCTGCTTTCTCTGCACATTGGAACAGCACCAGTTTAATAAGTTTAGTAACGCTGAGCACTGTACACACATGAGCCATAAACCCAGATGCTCTTAGCACCATGAGTGCAAAACCCAACACAATTTTCCCACTGAAACTTCTTTTTTTCAAATTTGAATCAGCAGCTTGGAAAATGTCCTCACCCCGTCTTGTTGTTTTTCACAGGTCACAGGGTAGAAATTCGCCCTCTGTTGTTGAGGCAGAACATTAGGCCCCCTGACACTATAAGACACTATAAGACATCTATACAGGATCACACAGGAGGGCAAGCACATGAGGCGCTGAAGATGAACAACCCACAGAAACATGATTGCACGTTTGCGATCTCAGGAAAGTAGTTCCGTAGCACAGAAAATAGTCCCCGGCGTAATGAAGAATTTGTTCCCATTTGAATTTGATCTGGTAATCTGACTTTTCGTGGTAACAGTTAGCAATTTTTAAAATGTAAACTATGTCTTTATGAGCTGTATTTAAAGGTTTTTAGCTTACAATTGGAGCCAATGACTTCCGGGTTGACGGCTAAAAACGGAACGTGGGAAGTGGGAAAGTAATGGGAGTAGAGCAAACACATTGTTGATTTTGTTATTTTCAGAGGATTTGTTGACGGTAAGAAATGCATTAAAAAAACACCAGCGTTATCCTTTAAGTAACGGTCTAAAAATGAAGAAAGATTCACTGGAGCACACAGACAGTTTGGCCCTTTATTGAAGCTGCAATGACTAATGTTTCAATGCTACTGCATCTTCATCAGAGTCAGGTAGTAGTGACTCTACAGTATATAGCTGCTCTAATATCAACAGCAGGGTAGAAGGGACAGTTTGTCAAACCGTCCGTTTGCTCCAGTGAATCTTTCTTTATTTTTGCTGCCTGTTTTCTTCCAAAGAAGTTGATGTGCGGTCGAATCTCCTTGTTGCTCTAATTAACGGTGAGTCATAGCTCCACCATCAGAAAATCCAAGGAAGAGGACGTCACAGCTCCGCCCACACTGTTTGATTGACAGGTGATCTCTGGGAAGTGCAGTGCAGAAACATCACAGCAAAGAGCGCTGAGCACCAAAGATGGAGACAAAAGTTTTTACAAAGACGAGGAATTCATGGATTGCTGCTTTGACATCAATCAAGTCAATAACAACAGCAGTTCTGTCAGGAGCGTTTCCGCCCCTCTGTCTCCCCGCACTTCTTAATAATTAATTTCCTCTCTGAAGCGCCATCTTCCTGAACTTCATAAAACTCTGTTCGCTCCTCTACTGGTAAACGGATGAGATAAAAATCAGTGAGACGCTTTCAAAGGTAAAGATCTTCAAAGGAACCTTTACAGGGTCTTCAGACCGCAGCCGCAGGGAAACCCCAGAGGAACCTGGAGGATTCCCTGAGGAACCCCTTCAGAAAGAGCTCCGGAGCGCTGACTTCTAAGACATATAGGGTCCTTAAAGGAAACTTTTGAGGATATTTTTTTCAAGGAATCTGCTCATTGGTTCCCCCGGGATCTTAAAGAACCGCTGATGAACCCCTGGTTTTCTGAGTGTACTGACTGTTTGTTCCTCTGGCACAGAACCAATTACACTAGAAGAGAAACGATGCTTTCTTTCTGCATTGTTTTACATAAACTGTGGTTACAGCAAACAAACCAGAAATAGGACCCTTGCTTGTTACCACCCCCCCCACTCTCTCTCTCACACACACACACACTCACACACACACACACACACACGATGCTTGTAGCAGAAACATGACAAACAGGATCTTGTCTCGGCGGCGCAGCAGGGCGACTCAGCAGCAGAGTGAATGTTAGAAGTGACATGAATACTGGTTCAGCATGCAGGGCTAAGGATGGAGGTGATAAGGGCAACATACACACACACACACACACACACACACACAAACACACATACACACACACACACACACACAGCAGGACAGCAGCAGTCTCCTTTGAAAATGGGGGTGGGAAACCTGAAAGAAGGAAGGAAGAAAGTGAGGACGGAAGGAAAAGAAGAAGAACAGTAGGGGGAAGGAAGAAAGAAAAGAGAGAAAGGAATGAAAGAAAGCAAGTAAGGGAGGAAAAAGAGAAGAGATGGGAAAGAGGAAGGAAGAAAGACAGAAAGGAAGGAAGAGAAAGGAGGAAAAGAAGGGAGGAAGGAAGAAAGAAAATTTCAATTCATACATGAGACCTTTTTTTTTTCCACATGTGAACATATTCTTCACATTTTCACCTGCCATTACAGATCATCCTATTTGTTTCACATGTGAAATCTTAATTTCACATGCAAAGAGACAATTCATTGGTGAAAATGTCATTTTCACACGGGAAATGGGAACTTTCAAGTGTTGCATATGAAAACCAACATGTGCCCAAAAAGCATATGTGCTCTGAATCCACATGTGGGTTTTCACATGTGACTTTTCACCTTTCTGTAAGGGAAAAGCAATAAGTCATGGCATTCTTAGGGACATCTGCAAAAAAGAGGAGGAGCAAATAAAATTAAAAGAATAAAAAAAAAAAACTAAAATGATAAATAGACAAATTGATAGATAAAGGCTAGGTATTAAATAAATGCAAAAAATAGATATAAACGGTGAGTGTACGACGCTTCAATTCACAGATCATCTTACTTTCCCTGCCTGCCTGTAATGTTGAATGTCCAGTGTCTAGTTGATGTTTTGTAATTTGTTTTGTAATATAATTTGTTTTTGTTTTTGGTGTCTTGTGATGTACTGTGTGTTTGATTTGTCATGTCTGTTGTACTTAACATAAAAATACTGCTAATAAAAAAACTAAAATGAGGTAACTAAACGGAGAGTACCGGTCCACGGCGATGGCCAGCAGAGCGTTGGTGGAGACGTAGAGGGAGACGGTGCGCAGGTAGTTGGTTGAGGCGCAGAGCAGCAGGCCGTGCTCCCAGGACAGCTGCTTCACCACGTAGTAGTCCAGCAGGAAGGGGCAGCACACCGCCGCCACCAGGATGTCCGACACCGCCAGGTTGGCGATCAGCAGGCTGGTGAGGTTGCGGAGCTGCTTGTAGCGGGCCAGGCTGGCGATGAACAGGCAGTTTCCCACGCCGCACACCAGCATGATGCCCACCAGCACCACGCCGATCACTATGGTGGCCACGAAGAAGGCGCGGCCCCGCGTGGTGTCGGGGATCTCCTCCGGGGGAACCTCGTAGTCCAGGTCGTAGCTCGCCAGGAAGGAGTCCGCCGACGTCTCGGACAGGCTGCCGTTGCTGGAGTCGCCCATTCTGGATCAGGCCGGCATGCTCAGACAGTATCTGCAGGGACCAGAGCAAACAGAAATTAACAAGGCGACAGTGAACATGTTGTCTGGACCAATCAGGAACAAACATGTCTCCTTGCTGGAGCTGTAGGTCCTCTTTGGCCAATCAGTGTCAGTCTGGATGCTGAACTCAGCGGTGAGATGCATCATCTCCCCAAGTTTCATCAAAACTCGGGGATCAGTGATGTCTGAGATTTTGCGCCTGACACATGGATGATGCCGTGCCCTACGGTGGCCGGCGGGGGAAAACACACTGCAGCGGCCCAAAGCAACTGCATTAGGAGAAACACACTGCAAGTTCAGAAACGATGCAAACGCAAAAACACCCAAAGCAAATACGACACTGGAAAGATGCCGCAAATGAAGGAATGCGGAAGAGGAATGCGGAGAGAGAGAGAGAGAGAGAGAGAGAGAGAGAGAGAGAGAGAGACTGTTGGATTGAGGTCAACGCTGCTGGTCTGCTGCATCTCTTAGACAAGACTCCCTCTAGAGGCCGTCTCATGAAGCGTTAATGACTGACTGACCTGAATGTGCTGCATATCTCTCTCTCTCTCTCTCTCTGTCTCTCTCTCTGTCTCTCTCTCTCACTCTGCATCGTTTCTGAATTTGCAGCGTGTTTCCTGTTAATGTATTTGCTTTGGCATTCTGCAGCGGCCGTTGCAGTGTGTTTGCCCCCGTTTGCCCCCCCCCACACACACACACACACACGCACACTTACGCTGATTGGCATAATTTGGAAAATGTGAGAACTCAGTGGTGAGATGCATCATTCCCCCAAGTTTCAGCAAAATCCAGTGAGTAAACAAAAGTTGTAGCTCCTGTCATTTTAAAAATGCCAGAATGGAACAATGAGACGCATCGTTCCTGAAGTTTCATGAAAATCTGATCAGCGGTGTCTGAGATATTGTGTGTGATGGACGGATGGATCCATATAGTCTCTCCCCTGATTTCATCATGGGGGACAAAAACGACTCAAACACATTGAAATGAGTTAAAATCATAAATCATACTGAATCATTAAAATCGTCCTGAATACAGTTCAGGAATCCATGTGGAGAGATTGTGTGAGTTTGGAGTTGTAGGTTTCTGTCTGGCTGCAGTTCAGTTCTGACTACTGAGCATCAAACATTTGAAGTCCCAGCTGGCAAAAACTGTTAGGAACTTTCTTTTGAAATATTTAAACCCAAAAGTTTCTTTTTTCAAAAATAACACCACACAAGCCTAAAGTAACATTCAAACATTATAAATATGTGGAGGATGTTGATGAATGCCTTTTGTTGAAATGTGGTGGAGGGATCGGCCTTGGACTGAGGAACAACTGATTAGATTCTGGTTTTGATTCAGATCTGAGATTTCCACCGTTAGATGAGTCTCGTTTTGTAGCCAGAAATATGAAACTAGAGACTTGATTCAACGGTGAAGAAATCAATTTAACTTAAAACTGAAGTGACAGGAATGATGCGTTTGGGTGGAACAGCAAGTTGGAGGATTGTTCAGCGTTAGTGGAGGTTTGTGCCTTAAAATGAGCTGTCTGTCAGTGACACCTACAGATAGTGACATAATGCTAAATAAAAAGGAGGGCGAGCTATGCAAACAGCCACCAGGATAATAGAAAAAATCTGTATTTTCAGAAAATCATTCATTTATTCATAGTTTTTATTTTATAATTTACATCAGTTTGAAACTACTTACTGTGATCTACTTTGAATTCACATCATAAAGATTGTCAGCGTAAAAATATGGGTAAAATTAGGATAGTTGTTAATCCTCCACTACATCACTAATCAAACTACAGCTGCAGTCAGCGGGTTAAACTGTAGTTTACAGCAGCAGTAATTCAGTCAGAGAGGCTCGTTAATTCTGCTTTTAACACGGTAATAATGTAATCATCACTTAACACAAGTGAGGGAATGTTCATTAACAGTTTGTCACAGTAAGTCACGGTAACACGCTGCTGCTGCATGCTGTAGATTAAATTAGATTAAATTAGACTATATTAGAATAAACTTGAATGATCCTCGTGAGGAAGCAGCAGCAGAGAATAAGAAATGGATAAAACAAAATTACTTAAGATAATGCAACAACCGAACAAGCTGAAAATAAGACGTTTTATTGCTATACGCATGTGATGAACACTGCAGATGAGTGTGTATTACGCATGCATGTCTCTAATTGGGTCCGGGAAGAGGAAACGTTTTACCTTTTTTATCACATAAAGTATCAAGGCGACACAAAATCTGATTTCATCTGTGAAATCCACAGTCCGACAGTCAGGTTTTATTCTGTAGTTCTGAGGATTTTGCAGGTGGCTTTCTGTATAGGCTGCATGTATTGGATATAGGATGTTTAGGCTAAATGATAATAAACCTGATTTACAAAAAAATAGATTATAATGTAGTGTCTAAAACCAGTGAAAGGCAAACAGAAGTAGCCTACGCGGTAAATAACTAAAGAGAGAAGTGAAGGATACAGACCTGAAGTCAGTCCTGCCGCTGCTCTCCATGCGCTCTGTAGCTGAATGGCAGTCTGAGGCGCGTCCCCGCGATACACCCCCCACCCTCCAGCACACACACACACACACACACACACACACACACACACACACACACACACACCCCTCCACCAGCGGATCCACCCCTTATCCATTGAGGAAACCCCCTCACACGTGGATCATAATTTCTTATTCTTATTAATGAGATCAGTGGAAACGTTTCATTGAATCTATTCAGGTTTGTGTTTTCAGCTCCACGCTTTAGATCTATAGATCATCTGTCATCTCTGGACAGATTGACGCGTGCAGTCAGTCAAAGAGTCCAAATCAAATTAAATCAAATAGAATTTTATCGATTCACCAAATGTCCACCTGCAGTGGAACACAGCAGGTGGACAGGTCAGGTCAGGCTGAAGAAACATCATGAAGGAACTGAAGGAACATGAAGCAGGCTGTGCTTAGAAAAACAACTTATTCAAAAGCAGCAGTAAAAAGGTGAGCAGTAAGTTTTCCATTAAAACACGAATTCATATTTCAGAGTGGCTGGGAGTCGTGCTGCCTTCAGGTGCTCTCGGAAATCCCGCACACAGGAACCAGCCAACAAAGTGGTAAACATGACTGGGAAAGTCTGAATTGCCGAGATGTGACGTTTAGGAGGCAGAGAGCATGTTAATACCTGATGGTAACAATGATGTCATTTATTACTGTTGTTTGGCATCCCATGTAAATAACTAGTAGCCTATTGCCACGCAGTTTGGTTTTTAATAAATTACGACATTGATTAGCCTACATGTCTAATATGGATTTTCTCCTCTTCATTCTGCAGCAGTAAATATCTCTGCACCGCCTGATCCCTCAGCCACCAAAAAACTACAGGTTGTCATATTAGAAAATTCACAACTTTACATCATTTAGCACAGTGGTTCTCAACGTGGGGTCCGGGGACCACCAGGGGTCCTTGAGGGGGTTCCAGGGGGTCCCCAGCAAACTGATAAATTGTTAAACTTCACCATTATTTCATTTAGTTAACACAGTTAGAGAATGTAGAAGAATGACTGCTCTGATCATAGTTTCTCTGTTATCTCTCTACCTACAATACAGATAGTCATGGGATTCTGGAGAAAATCATATCTGACAATAAAAATATTCTCAGATTTGGGTCCGAGAGACAAAATCTCATCAAATGGGGGTCTGTGGCTCTAATGTGGACTAAATTAGGGTCCTTGATATGAAAAAGGTTGAGAATCAGTGATTTAGCAGACTTGCTTTTGTCCAATGCGACTTACATTGCAAGTGTATTTTGTAAGTGCAACAGTAGTCAAACCAACTGTATATCACAGTCTTCATCTGCTAAGCCTTCAATAGGAATAAGTCGCATTTGTAAAATCAGTTGGTTTTTTAAAATTATTATGAATGTCTCTTCCTGTCTGAGCTTGTTGTCTCTTCTGCAGGGACGTCAGGTGTTTTCTTTGTTCAGTCAGGGAGGAACAGGCGATGATGTTACAGTCCTTGGTCCTTGAATCCCTTCTGGACGTGGTCTCCCTCACACCTCCAGGTTCCTCTCAGTCTCCACACTCCTCTACTGTCGGCACCGTGTTCACCATGACAGCACCGCCTTCCTTCATGATGAGCAGGACCAGGATCCTGACTGGAGGAACAGTCCAGTGTCAGTCTCTAATAACCTGCTGCAGACATGAATATGCAGAATGAAGACAAAATGATTTTCAGCTTTCCTTCTCAAGCTCTTTCACTTGATGAATTATTGACAGAAGCCTGTGGGCTGCAAATATCCGATATTTGACATGAGAAAGCCATCCATCCCAGAGACTGAAAAGACTATTTTCAGTTTCCACATCTCATCATCTCCTGCCTGCTGACATCATGCTGATCCATCGACCGGCTCCCAGATGAAAACACTGACCTGCTGTCAGTTTTAGGTGTTGAGGAAGAGATGGAGCAGCTTTTCATTTATTGTTTTCAATATGTGACGCCCTTTGAGACTGTAACTGTAATTAAAAGCTGTACAATAAATAAACTATTTAACATGGTGATATATTACATCTTCACTAGATGTTTCTGTTGGATCTCTGCTTAGCTAGCTTACTGCTCTACAGTGTCAAACTTCATTGTTTATGTCAATTACAGGCCACCGTAGCTCATGGGAGCATGGAAAAGAATGTGAAATTTGCTGTAAGAAAGAAGTGAAAAACTATTTCTCAAAAACTTTTTTGTTCTGCACTGCCTATGCAACTTGATCTTTTTTTTCTTTTTACACATTTTAATTCTTTATTCTCTCTTGTTATACACTTAATTATCTATATTTCTTATCTAATGTTTTATATCTTATCTTTCTATATCTATCTGGTGAAGCTACTTTTAGTAATTCTGCTCCTAGTTACTGGAATAAACTTCCAGAGCATTCCTTTTCTCTGTGGCTTTGTGTTTTATGTGAAGCACTGAATTTGTGTTGTGTATGAAATGTGCTCTATAAATAAAGTTTGCCTTGCCTTTGCCTTGTATACCTTGTGTAAAGCACTTTGGATTGCCTTTGTTTACGAAATGTGCTATAGAAATTGCCTCGCCTTAAAAAATATCAATAAACACACCAGTCCACAGTCTGGACCCACGTGACTGAATGTTCTGTGTTCTTCATTCTCTTAAAGCCATTTTGATCTAAAGGCTTCTGCTTAAATGCTTGAAATTAGTTTCTTAGTCAAATATAAATAGTGAAGTTGATCCTATGTATGAATTTCTTTCCAAAGCCTTTGCCTTTCCATTAAGGCAAAAGGCGGCTACTTTAAAGAATCTAAAATATAAGATAGTTTTGCTTTGTTTAACACTTTTTTGGTCGCTGCATAATTCTATTTGTGTTATTTCATAGTTTCGATGTTTTTACTGTTATTCTAAACTGTGGGAAATAGCAAAAATAAAGAAAAATGTGGTGTGTCCAAACTTTTGACTGGTAGTGTAAATGTAATATACAACAGAGAGGATTGTGAAAATCTTGGCAGGGAAAGTGAACAGGTGACTCTCTCTTCTTCCTCAACAACTACTGTCATGGTTCCCTTTAGCAAGGCACTGAACCCCCAACCTGCTGCAGTAGAGCTGCTCAGTGTCCACCAGTATCAGACTGACAGGCTGAACTGGCTGAACTGGTCAGCTCCCAGTGTGAAAGTGTGTGACTGTGCGTGTGAAGCAGAGCGGAGCTGAACGAGCTGCTTCCCTGGAGAAATAAAGCTTTAAGGAGATGAACAAAGTTTGAAGCCTTCTGGGAATTAAACTAATTTATCTGAGTGAACATGATGTGTTGCAGCCTGCAGCTGTGTGGTAAAGGAGCATATTAATCTCTGCTGATGTTGGACAACACAGGTGCATGCTGGGACATTCTCCCTCTCTGTCAGCTGTTGACCTGAGCGCTGCCGCTGCAGATATGTGGCTGAATAAAGAGGATTTAGTCACTTTCTGATTGCACCGAGCTAGTCATCATAAATCTGTCTCTGGATGGCTGCTCCACTCTGCAGCGCAGTGGAGAATCATTTTGTATGTTAATATATAGCTGGAGGTTGTGACAGACTGAATGTTGTACACTGAAACAAGAGATGCTCAGAATCAGGATCAATCCACCTCAGATCCTCCAACACTGTTAAATATCATCAGTGCATTCCAGGAGTTATTCTGTGATGAAGTGTTGGAATTTACCATTTTGGTGAATTCACTCACTTTCCCTCAGCCTGCCTCGTCTGCTTCTACTGCAGTTAGTGATTTCCTACGTTTCCCAGAATGCCTTTCAACAACCTCCAGAGAAGAGGGTGAACTTCTGACTTTCAATCAAAGGTGGGTGTATTGGAATATAAATATAACTAGCCAACTAGTTCATGAACACTGGGCCGTGTCTGTGTTCACAGCTGCATCCCCTACTCAAACCCCAGCCTGTCTCTCTGCTGCAGTGCATTCTGGTCTCTCTCCTGCTCCTGTGGTGGAGAAATTGGTCTCTCTCCTCTTCTATGATGGATTTCTCCCTGTATGATTGTTGAACGTCTCTTGGTGCAAAATGGCGGCTCTAGAAAGAAGCCCTCGCTCTTTGATTCTGAGGGACTGACACCAAAACCTGACGTTTACCGCTGATGTTTTACATCCTGAAACATTTTCTCATATCAAACTCCATTGTAGCTGCTGGAAACATCTGGAGGTGACGTCACCTCATCTACGATTGGCCGGTTATCCACCAAGAAGAAAAACACAACAAAGCAGGAACAGTAAAGAAGAGTTTTAGGGTGGATTCTTTCTTTGATGAATAAATGCAATAAATGCACAGGTACAAACCCACAAAACTAAAGGCCTTTGAGGAACCTTTAGGGGACCCCAGATGGTTCCTTGAGGAACTCGTAAAGTGTTCATGAAGCCTGAACCTAACTCCAGCAACACCAAACACATGGAGGTTCCTGAAAGAACCCTTTGGGGATTATTTAACCAGCGAGGAACCCTGAGACAGATCTGAGAAGCCGTAGTTTTCAGAGTGTAGACGCAGGAACTTGTTTCTCAGGTATTTTTAGTGCGTTCTTCATTAAATCTGCATCAGCAGAGAGCGGCAGGAGCTCAGCTGTTCAGTCAGGAAGGCAGACAGAGGAGTGAAGTGGAGTTTATCAAGCCAAGTTAAAAACAGACCACACACACACACACACACACACACACACACACACACACACGTACAATCCTTCTCTCCTCACACACACAAACCTTTTCTAATTTACTTCCTCAAACACTCACACCTGCAAACAAATAACAAATATAATCTCTCTCTCTCTCTCTCTCTCTCTCTCTTTCTCACACACTCACAGATAGACCTTTATCTGATAGAAAACGTTGACCTTGGGAAAACGTCCGATCGATCATGTGTTCCCAGGGGTCTTTGCTGTGACGGACTGAGGTTTTCCTCTGTATAAAAATACTTCCTCCAACCACAACAATCCTTTCCAGCAGACAGCTGAGTAAACTGAGAGAGAGAGAGAGAGAGAGAGAGAGAGAGAGAGAGAGAGAGAGAGAGAGAGAGAGTCTGATTTGTTCTCTCATCTCTGATCCCTGCTTGCTTTTTCTAATAAAGAAATAAACAGCAGAGTCTGGTTTGTTTATCTGTGGTTTGAGATTGGCAGCTAACATTAATCACCCATGTCGGTGTGTGTGTGTGTGTGTGTGTGTGTGTGTGTGTGTGTGTGTGTGTGTGTGTGTGGTAAAAACAGATATCTGAGTGTAAATTGATTGTTGGGAAACTGGAAATTGTTGGGAAATTGTTTTGTTTGATGCAGATATGTTTTTACCAGCGGTGGGGAGTCACAGTTAACTATACTGGACAAGATTTCTGAAAACGTTGGAATTATTTTTACTTTAACCTGTACTTACTTTATATACTTATGTGACTGTTTTTACTTGTTTTCTCAACTTTTTCTGCTGGTAAGTTCAGTTGAAATTAAAATGTTGACATCACTTCACCCCTTACATAGTTTATGTAGATTACAGTAACATGTTGCATGAAGCAGAATGCACACAGGTTGATTGTTCTGAAAGAGCATTTGGTTCCTGATTCATTAAGAGCTTTAATAACTTTTTAAAGTCAAGATGAAATGAAAAATGCCTTTTTAACCCTTTTAGATCACATCCCCGGTCATATTGTGCACCTACTTAACAATATATGCCAAAAAAAAAAAAAAAAAAATCAATTTCTTTTATCAAAATTCAATCATGTTTTTTTCCTGTAAAACAAAATATGCCGTGTGCTTACGTAAGCATGCCTCAACCAATTTCAACCAATAATATCATGACATCCACCCATCAATCAATCTTCAACTTTTAGCGCACAGAGCTAAGATTCATTAGTTAGCTAGCTAGCAACAGCATGGTACTTCGGTGTGTCTTCGGGTGTTTTGACACGCCCACTTTTCAACGTTCAAATCAAATTCCTCCCAACGTTATGTCCCGCCTTAGTTTCATCTCGACTTTAAAATCAGATGGAAGACATCAGCTTCAGACTGGAGAGTTTCAAATCCAGATGAAACCAAAAGACTGTAAAATGGACACAGTGAACAGAGACATAATTTTTCTGTCCAAATATGGGATTCTGGCTCCGCCCCCTTTCAGTCTAACGTGAAAATGAATAGAGGTGTAAAATTATGTTAATGCCTTTAACTACATCCAACACTAATATTGACTATTTCTGCTTTCAGTCCTCATCTGTTCTGCATTTCTTCATTAGTTGAGCTGATTCTGATGTTTTGAAGCTGCAGTGAGTAAAATAAAAAACTTCTAGCCAGACTTTGCTTAGCGTTCAGCATGTTGTGGCGTTGTGAAGAGAGGAGAACACGACTCCTTCACAGATATTTCTTGACACATGACTTGTGTTGTCGGCTCAGTGACTGTCCTCCAGTCACTTCCAGTGTTTGTGAAGTGACTCGTCTTGTTAATTCATGTTTCCTGCTGCTGTAATGGAGTCAGATGGATGTTTCCCTGTGTGACCTGACAGCTGGGAGGAGACTTACAGCAGTGTGTGTGTGTGTGTGTGTGTGGGGGTGGAAAAGCTTTTCTGCATGTGAAGCCTCCAAATGTCACTCCACACATGATGCTTCAGAGCAGGAAATAATTTGCTGAAATGTATTATTGATTGAAAAACAGGACTCACATTTAAATCTGAGAAAAGCCAAATATAATGACTGCAGTTAACAAAACCTCTGGTTGATCTTGTCCTTATTTCCCCCTTTAGTTTCCTCTGCCGCTCATGTTGCTTCTTCATATTAATGCCAGCAGACAGACAGTGCTGCACCAAAGAAGAAGAATCTCCATTCAAAAAGAGGTGTGAAATGTCTGTAGAAATGCTGTAAACCCCCGAAAAACCAGACAACCACCAGACAGCTGAATTTTAATTGTGTTCTGAATTTGAACTGAACTTGTTTGAAATTAGTCATTTTTATGTTCCATATATTATATTTATATATTGGGAGAAACACAGGAGCAAAGAAAATAGATGAAACCTAGATATTTGGGAGTTAGATTTGGGGGATTTAGGATATTAGAGAATCCTACTTTCTGTTCTTTTGCCGCTCAGGGCTTCTGTAGTTAGTTTGATTAAATCTGCTGGCTGCTGGTTTTCCTCAGCAGGCACAATCTGAAAGAGTTGAACTTGAAATTGTTCCTTTGAGAGGTTGAGAAGAGTTTACAAATTTGTAATATTGCAATACATACAACTAATTTTGACTGAATATTAAATACAAGTTCAGTTTTTTTAAAATTCAGTTGGAAATGCCAACATTCAATTTCACAGACAAATTCAGAACACATGATTCAAATTTAGCTGTCTGGTGGCACAAATCACCCCCCATACCCACCATCAAAAGGCCTTTCCTTCTGACTGATGTTCTTATATAAAGGTGTTTGGTGCTGCTGCTCTGAAACAGGAAATCTTCTTGGACATACAGGCTGTCTGATCTAACTCTTCAGAGGAAAAGACTCCTGAGAATATTTTGTTTGCATCTTCATGTTAACCACAGCAGCCGGATCAGACCGGTCAGTTTCACTTCAGATGAACTGATCCCATTTTCCCAGAGGAGGGGACTCGAGTCACATGACTTGGACTCGAGTCACAGTTTGAATTGCTTGAGACTTGACTTGCTGCATGAAGAGAAGACTTGAGACTTGACTTGAGACTTGAAAAGGTTTCTAAAGTCTTGACTTGAGATCTTGTGTTTGTGTAAATGACTTAGATTGAAAGTGATGAGATTTGTTCCAGCAGATGACTGCATTTAAATTCTGTTTTCTGAATTTGTATGGAATGATTGAATTTATTGAAGTTGAAACTGATTATAGAAATCAAACTCATGATGCTCTTACCAAGTATCTATCCTATTAAAACCATATTGCATTGAAAAGTCCTAGATATTTAGTTTTCTTTAAGATATTACATTGATACTGGACTCTTGATTTGTTCTGACTTGACTTGCTGTTCTACATTTAGACTTGAGACTTGTGCCTGAAGACTTGAGACTCGAGCAGTTAACTTGGTCAGACCTCTGTGTTTTCCCATCACTGTGAGGAGTGTGAGCTGTAAATCTCTCCTCCATCTCTCCTAGCAGCTGCTGGCTAATTACAACACAGAAAGTGCTGAAGCCTCGTCCAGCCGCTGATCAATACTTCTCTTCTGGCTCTATATATTTGGTGAAAACAGTATTGATGAGCTGTCGGCTGACATGTTGAAGTATTGTGCTGCAGCTGAACAGATGAAGTCAGACTGATGAAAACTGAACAGAACGGATTTTAAAATGCAATTTGAAGTTTACAAGAATGTGTTTGGTGTGCACAGAGTTGTTTTACAGCTTTTAACATGGCATTAATTTTTAAACAAGGTTTCTGAGTTTTTTTTTCCCCACTAGGAAAACGTCAAATGGCACAGCCGCATAAGTTATAAGTAATGCACTTTCACTGTATTTACTATTTATTATCCTCTGAAAACCTGGAAACATTAAATCACTGCAGTGTCTAAAACGCATATAACATGGCAAAATGCCTGTAAAACACCTTATTTATGACACTTTTAATTATACCTATAAAACACCTTATTTATGATAGTTTTAATTAATGCATTTCATAGGAACGGCCACTTCTTTATGTTTTCAAACACCTGTTTTCCTATAGAGAGAGAAATCAAAAGATCTTTAAAAAGTGTACAAATGATTAGTGTACATTATGTAAGAGGTTACATTTATATTTGAGTTAATTTTGCAGCTGCAATGAGGATGTGATCAATTTAAATGTAAATGTTCTGCGGCTGCAACTCCTGACCTTTTTGACTCTGGAAAAACAAACTCGCATTCGTTCAATCGCAATTCAAGCATCAAAAATTAAAATGAATGCAACTCAAATTCAAAGTGTAAATGTGCATCGTTGGCTCTTCCCATTAAAACATTAGAAGTGCATCTGGTGAGTCTGTGTGAGCGCTGAACCCAGCAAGAAAATCCCCAGCTGAACCTTGAGGGCCTGCAGAGCCAGGAGGAAAACATCTACGGTGATTTTTATACAAAAACCTTTATTATTTTGTCTTACAAAACAGAGAGGCGGTTCAGAGATGTTTCTCTCGACCGCTCGCTGATGGAACAGAGATCAGACCGGAAAAACCAAACTCATTTAAAAAAAAAAAAAAATCTTCCAGGAAAGCTGTGTAGGATTTACAAAAATCAAAAGGGAAACAGAACCACAGCAGAGATCCAGGGAACACCCCCCCCGCCCCCCCTCAGTCTCTTTGTCCCCTGCTGTCCACTGACTCGGGGACAGACTACTTCTTGGCGTATGTGATCTTCATGGCGCAGGTGGCAGTGATCCTGAAGCCCTGCAGCGCGTCTTTAGCCACGCCCGCCTGCGCGTCGCTCTCAAACTCCACGAAGGAGATGTCGTGTTTCCCGGGGACGAGCCGCACCTCTTTGAAGCCGGGGAACCTGAGGAGGACAGACAGGGTGACACACACCGGGTGACCAACGTCCTCAGAACACTGCAGAGAGGCTTTAACTACAGCTAAGAGACGGCGCCACGTCTCTCCTGTTTCAGCCTCTCTTCACTGGTCGCCGGTTCGTTTCAGAATTGATTTTAAGATTTTATTGACTACTTTTAAGGCTTTGCATGGCCTGGGCCTGAGTTATCTTTCCAAACTCTCAATTACATAGGATATACAACTTCAAAAGAAAAGCAAACTAGACAGACAAAAGCAAGGAAAGAAAAATAAGACATAGGAGAAGGGGAAACAATGTGATTTAAATTCTTCTAAATGTACAATTCATGTAATCCAGGAAAATACAATGCACTAATAGTCTACTATAGTGCCTGTACTGTAAGACACAATCAACCCATTCCCTACCAATAAGAACCTGAAGATTTGACCATTGTATCTAATGCTCCTCCAACCAAAAATGTAAAACTGATACCCTGGCAGTGCACCAAAGAGTTCTGAAGAATCCCGCCTGCAGTCTGAGATCCTCAGGCAGGAAGCTTATGACTCTTCCTGTGTCCGGGTCAAAGACTAAAGGGGACCGGGCTTTTGCCGTCAGGGTCCCAGGCTTTGGGACGGCCTGCCTGAGGACCTCAGACCGGCAGAGTCAGTATCATCTTTTAAATCTCTTCTTAAAACGTACTTCTATCATAAGGCCTTTTGATAACCTTTGACTTCTATTCATTTCTTAACCTTGTTGCCTTGCCTGTTATTTTATGGCTGGGAATGTTAACCTTAACTTTTTGCTTTTTAGTGTTTTATTCATATTATTACATATTTCTCTTGGGAAGGAACTTGGACTTGACACATTCTGTCAAACAACAAACAACAAACTCATAAAACCATACGTTTGGGTGGTTTTCTGTAGTTGGCTGGATTACAGTCTCACTTCTACCGAAACACACTGCAGTCCTCTGTTAGAGAACTGAGACTCACATTTCCAGGCGTCTTGGTGCCGTTATTAGTTTGAATGTCGTTGTTCACACCTGGACAGACCGACTGAACTGAAGGAGTAAACAGAGTTTCTCTACTCACTGGTTGAACAGCATGGACAGCATCATCTCATTGGTTTCCTCCGGCAGGTTACTGAGGAACAGGATGTAGTTGGGTGGGTTGTCTGGAACCTGAGGAGAAAATAACAACAAATATAATCTGTTGTTATTTTCATAACATCATATCTGTGCTGCCCTTTCCAAACTGATTTACTCACAATAAAACAAAAAATTAAAGCCAATAGGAATTAAAATGGCTGAGGTAAATCTAAAAAGAGGAATAAAACGAATAAAATATGTAAAAAATGAACTACATAAAAGCCTATCAGTTGAAAAAAAACAAAAAGAAAAAACAACTTTAGATAATACATTTTCTATCCAAGTCAATAAAAACTAGGCAGGACTGAGCAGATTTGGACATTTTACATTACGTCATTTAGCAGACGCTTTTGTCCAATGCGATTTACATCAAGTACATTTTGTCGAAAAATATTTTCCTGACATGAGCTCAGATATTTCAGAAAATAAAAACATGGTGAAATCCTTTCACTAAAAACACCCGGACAGTAAAGAGAAAGAAACAGATGAGCAGCAGAGTCCTACCTGCACCGCCGGGGCGTGGGCCGGCGTGGGCGCTCCCTGAAACCAGACAGGAAGACGGATGATGAAGTGAAGTGCGTTTCAATCAGAAACACATTCTGACAGTAGAGACTCAATTATGCAGAATGTACTAAAAACACAGGATTAACAATATCACAATTACAATCTGAAACAATTTAAATGACTCGTTTTTAAAGTCTGATGCCTGTGTGTGTGTGTGTGTGTGTGTGTGTGGTTGCACTTCAGAACAGACGAGCTCATCTGGAGGTTCTTATTAATTCCAACACTGACATCCACTTTTCTGTTCACTCAAGTGCAGCAGATGAGCGGCTCTCAACCTTGTTGGCTTGTGAGTCCTGACAACAAAGCGACCCCCCCCCCCTCCCCCCCGGGCTGCATATACAGACTGAACAGTTCAACCAAAGAATGATTTTCCCTTTTCAGGTCAATTTTTTTTACAGGTTTGATTCATTATCAGAGGAGGCAGAGAGGCTGAAAACTATTCAGAAGAGAAAAATCTGAAAAAAAAATGGTAGAAATATGTTTTTCCCTATCCCATAAATCATCTTGTGACCCCCAAAATGCATCTACCGACCCCCTAGGTGATCCTGACCCCTAGGTTGAGAACCATTGCAACAGAGAACAGGTGGGCCCGTTCTCTATTAAAAAAAGATAAAAAGACCGTGTTCAATTGCTGTCAAGAGGCACATCAGCTTACATAACGAACGTGGGCCAATAGCGTGATCACTGGAAAAGGTGATCGGCCAATCACTGCTGTCGGATTCAGACTGACGGCTTGCTGAAGGATCAGTGAATCTCTAATTGTCAGTTTATGTAACATCGACTCTTGACGCTGTTGAAGCAGCACTCACCGCCGCCGGTTTCTTGGTTACGTTAGTCACCGGCTCTTGAGCTTTCTTCTTCTTCTCCTTTTTCTTGTCCTTGTCGCCGTAAGTGCCTCTCACTTTGGCGATGACCTCGGAGTCGGTCTTGGCGTACTGTATCCGCTGGAGGCAGACAGGAGAGAAGTCAGTAAAACAAAGCCTCCACCTGTATGGGAGGTTGGAGGACGATGTTCGTCTTCAGAGGGGAAAGAGAAGTAAATTACTCTGACATTTCCATTTTATTCAGCCGCTGGCGACAGACTTCACTGCTGGGTGAAGGAAGCAGGAAGACGAAACTGTCGCCGCCTCGCCTGGAAGCCTTTCAGCTGAGAGACAGAAAGCCTCAGAAAGCCGGCAGTTTGGTACATTACTGGATTTTGTTGCTTTTACACAGCAGGAAAGGACGAACAAATTCAGCTTCTAGCAGGACGCGACTGTGTGAGCCTTTTACTTGCATTTGCTCCAGAAAATAGATGTTTGCAAATGAAAAAAAAAAAAATTCACACACAAGCAGCTGGTTGAAAAAACTAGCAAATGTACTGACTGTCCAGATCAGTTCGTCTTCAAAACATTCAACATATGAACAGGTATTGTGAAAAGCTGTGTGCAGTCTAATATGCCAGTTCAGCTGTTATTTACTCTAAATACGACAGAGGTAAACTGTCTGACACACAAACTGAAGTCATACTTCATCAGAACGACTTCAAGGCCAAACATTTAGAGAGGCTTTTAACCCCGAAACGATCTGTGTTCGCTCTGTTGAATTCACTTAACAAGAAATTTTCACAAATTTACTAGTGATGGATGATCTGCTTTTCTCCTGATTCGATTCGATACGTGATCTGAGGTTCAGGATTCAACACAACACGATATGATGCGATAAATAAAAGTTCACTGTCAACTAAGTCTGACACAAATCTTTCTAGCGATGCCATTGGCTGCTAGAATGTAAACAACAATTTAAAAATGTCATTACAAAGTGACAATAATATAATTTGGATGGAGAGCTTGTGAAACTGTGATGGTCAAGAGTCTCATTAGTGATTACTACAGCAGAATAACATGGAGCTGATATCACCATTCATGTTCCTGACACAACATACGGACTGACACATTTTTGTATTGTGATATATTGAATTTCGATACATCATCCCATCACTACTAATTACACACAATCAATCAGTGTACAGGATTTTTGTATTGATGCATATTTTGCTCTTCATCCCCATCAGACTGTCCAGGGTCGTCGCAAAGTTATTCAGTTTCTTTTAAAGACCCCCACCACACACACTTTTCTCCCTCAGTTCAACAATCCCGGGTTTAATTATCTGCAGCTACGGCAACCATTTTCTATATTATATCACTTTTCCCCCACTTACCCAATTCATCAAATCAACAATGAAATTCCTGATTATGCCCTGAAAACTACCGCCTGCATTTCACATCTTTGTTATAAATGTTTGCACTCTGTGTTTTTCACTCTACTAAATATTTGATCATGGTTATAAACATTGTGTGCATATTTTACTGTAGACTACAATCAGCATTGGTAGTCAAAATAAAGCTGCAGGTGGAAGCCTCATGGTAAGTGATGCTTCTTTTCTTTCAGATGTTCTTAGTGTTCTACAAGTGGCCAGGAGCATCTTAATCTACGACGAGTTTTTAAGAGCATCGTTAGTTAAGAAGCTTTTGGGAAACCCACCGTAACCTTAAGATGCTTCTTACGATGTACTGTACCAACATCTTAGGCTTACAATGCTTTTGGGAAACGCAGCCCAGATGTGTCGTACGATGCAGACTCATGCTACCTGAGACAGATGTTAGAGTCAGATCCTACCATGGGCTTGTTGTAGAAGGGGAAGCCCTGCAGCTGCCTCAGTGCGTTCGTAGCGGCGGTGAGCTCTTTGAACACGACGAACGCCTGTCCTCTCATCGTCATGGTCTTCAAGGCGACGATGTCGACGACTTGGCCGAACTGGGAGAACAGAGCGTAGAGCGAGCGCTTCAGCTCTGCAGGACCAGACAGAACAGAGAGTCAGCTCAACACCTGATCCACCTGCTCTGATACACCTGCTCTGATCCGCCTGCTCTGATACGCCTGCTCACTGCTGACCCAACACCAGCTGGAGCGGCTAAGTGACGTGTGTTACCTGTATTGTGTCCAAATCCATTATTTCTAAATAATAAAATTACTGAAATTAAAGGAATACATGTAATATATCAAAAAGACTTGGCCCGATACTTGATATTATTGAATATCCACAATCAGCCCGTTTTTTTTGGAAATAGCAGCAATGAGAAAATTACACCAAATGGCCATTGTTTCCTCCAATGCTTGAATAGTAAGATCAAATTTCTAGGCTGTTAATATTATTATATCCTACAAATTTGATGTAATTTGGAAGAAATAAAATAATAATAAAAAGATAATATTGTATAACGCTGTACTTTGGCGGGACAGTATCGCGATATAACATTTTCGATATCGGCCAAGCTTATTTTCAATTTATTCTACGATATCTACTTCATGAGAAGCCACTTTAATTTTATTAAAATGCAATTCATTTTTGCCGTTTTGATGTTCCAAAACCTAAAAATACATGAAGAAAGACCAAAACTGCAATAAAAAGGTCAATTTTCTCAATACAATTCTTAGTGAAATAGTGGGGCATGTTTTCTGTTCAGTTGCTTATAAATAAGGAAAACTTGCATCATACTCCTTTTTCAAAAGTATTCTTTTAGTTAAAATAATGTTTGTTTGACTTCTACTAATATCAAGTGATGACTTAAAAAGCAATTTTAAGAATAGCATGTAAGCCAAAGGAGCCTGTGATGCTGTAATAAAGTCAGTCATTCTCCCATACTGGTTGATGCAGCTGACAATCTGAAAATGAATGTTAAATGTGGCTCTTTGTATCAGATTTTAGTACTGGGGTCATTCTGACAGCCTGTTTCAGCCTGGCATCAGTACCACAGCCTCCCTACTGCCAACATGCAGAAACAGTAAAGAGCTGTGAAGTTCCCACAGCAAAGGAGTCAGGACTCACTGCTGGAGAATGAATGAATTCACACTTACCATCTTTCTTGATTTTGTCATTTATATTGTTGATATAGATAGTGTGGTTCGGCCGGATATCCATGGTGGATTCTGTGGAAACAACAACAGACAGAGGAGCTTCATCATACTTCCAATGTTTATAGAAATCACCAGCCACGTTCATTTCTTCAGAGGACAAGTGATTTTCAAACATAAACCTGTTCAGAAACCCTGACTGAGCTGTCCACGATCACACAGATAACACTGGAGATGTGTTTGAAGCTGTATTTGTCGTTGAACTTCTCATCCAGACTGGGTTAGTTAGGTAAAACCACAGGGTAAAAAACATGTTGGGTTGGTCTCTTACAAAGCTAGCATACGTTAGCTTTACGTTCATTCATAACTTTAGCCTAGCCGTCAAGCTAACTACTAACGTTAGATATAAATGTTGGCTTCAATGACTTTACCCTCTAGCACTGACATCTTGCATATGAACACAATCCATCCGGCATGTATTACCTGTACCAGTATTTCAGTGAAACATTATAGAAGTGACTTAAGACTGCAGAAATGTAAAAACTCACCTCTTTTCCACACACACTTCTCGTATAAAACAGGAAATGTGGGTTTGCTGGCGCCGGTTCTTGCTTTAACAATCTCTACCCTGTACTGCCACCATCAGGTTAGGAGTGGAACTATAGGATGATATTTACTTTATGGAACATGACATTTATGTTTGGCGTCCGACTTTCAAATAATGTCTCATGTAGACACGTCTTTCAAACTGTTCCTCCGTAATGTAGTCTCACTGCAAACAGGCCTAGCGTTAAGAGTTAGCAACTGTTTTGTCTTCTCCGGGCTTCCGTATTAATGTATTGCTTTATCAGCTGATGACGCTTTCTAGTTGGACGGTTTTCCTATCATCGTACGCTAGCTAGCTAACGGGCTAACGGCTACTACACAGTGGACATGGCTGTGAGCCGGTTCACAGTGGGACGGACGGTGGGACGCTGAGACGCCACAACAATAACGGCTAGCCGTGGCGACTCTCTCTGAAAGCAAACCCCCTTTCCCAGCCTATCTGGACGAGTTTGTAGGTTTTGCGTGCAGTTATCTTTGTGACTTTTGCCCCCTCTCCCTCTCCTTATCCCTCAAAGTTATCCACAGTATCTCGCTGTTAGCTAAATTAGCCGTTATAAAAGAGCGTCGCTCACTTCAAAGCTAGCCGGACGGTGCGGACAAAACCGGGATGTGCAATGGCATCGGTGCGGGTGGCTGTCCGGCTCAGGCCCATGAACAGGCGGTGAGTCTGAGAGAGAAACTGTGATTTAACGTTAACAGTCAGGTATAATGTTAAGGTTATTATGCTGTGATGCTCATTGAGGTGACTGGCTCTCCACAGCTTGAGTGTGGGACGTTTAAATCACATGACTGGACTCTAAAATAATTTTAGTAAATACATGCTCGTCTTCACAAGTGCAGCCTCTTTTAAGGTTGTTATACCTGTGAAATCATAAGGATTATCGGTTTCCAGCGAGCCCAGCCTGGAGTTTAATCAACATAATACACTAGCTAAATGTCAGGTTAGCTTTTATCAAACAGCTGCCAGTGTGGAAGCAGGTTGTTTATTGTCCAACACAAACTACAGTTTATGGCCTGTGTATGTGCAACTAGGACAGGTATTCATTCAGTGGTTTTTGGCAGAGGCAGCCATGTTATTTTCCCCTCCACTTGTATGGTATTCAGAGGCAGGACAGGTGCAGCTGGATGGATTTCTAGTCAGATCTTTAAGAGAAGAGAAAGCTCTTTTACACATTTTCCCATCAGTGTGCCTGGACAGTTAACCTGATCCTTCATTATCTGACAGGCTCATAATGGAAGCGGTTTACAGCGCTGAAAGCACTCATCATTACATAATGTGTTGCAGTAATTGTGTCTGGCTCTAAGATAACAGAGACACTTTTTAACAGCTGAGTTTATGTTCTGATCAGAGCTGAAACGATTAGTCGATCCACAGAAAATTGATCGATTCTAATTTTGATAAGCGATGAATCGTTGTAGTCATTTGTCAAGTAAAAACGCCAAACATTTTCTGGTTACAGCTCAAAAAACACTAAGATTTGCTGCTTTTCTCTGTTTTATTTCATTATAAAAGGAATACTTTGGTTTTTTTTTTTTTGGCTGCTGGTCAGACTGAAGAAGCACTTTGAAAAATCACTTTGGGCTGTGGAAACTTGTGATGGGCATTTGTCATTATTCTTGACATTTTACTTCTTTCTTGACTAAATGATTAGCTAATTGATAAATGAAAATAATCGTTAGTTGCAGCCCTAGTTCTGATAATGTGGAATTGACACCGATTGAATTCAAAGACTTTCAAACCAGAAGCATGAAGCGATTATTTTACTGCTCACAAATCAAACATTAGGGATGTGGTTCAGCCTGAGAACACAGACTGGGTGGAGGCAGGTCGTACATCTCTAAGCAAACATGGAGCTCTACTGGCAGAATAGATTTCTATTCAAGTCCAGTCCTTTCGGTTTTATAGATGTCGAACCACAGAGATCAAAGGAGGCTGAGAGTTTGTCCCAGGACTGGATGAGTTCGGTTTCTCTCATTCTGGGAAAACCTGGAAATTAAAAGATCGTTCAAAAATGAAGAAATTAACAAAATGTCAGTGAGCGCTCTGATGGATCTGAGAAATGACAAAGTTACAGGTCATTCTCTCAAGCATGCAGAATGAGCAATTTGAAGCTATTTTTTGAAACTTCATATCCTTTCAGAGTTTAGTTTTTTAGTATTAACAGCCTTTTATTCACCAGAATATTTAAGTGTCTGAATCCAGATGGTATATGACCTGATAATAAATGTCATAAAGAGACTGTGTTCAGACCGCTGTTATCCTGTCGATAGAATTTAGTATTAGGATTGGAAAAAATTGGAAAAAAACACTCAACAAAAACAGTTTTAAACAGAGGATCACTGTCAGGGTTTGGGGTCAATTCATGAATGAACTCATCAATTCCAGTTCAACTGAGGAATTGGAATTTGAAAAACCTACAGGAAACAGAATTGGAATTGAATTGAAATTTCACAAAGTTGAATTTGCACCATGCATTAAATTCAGTTCATGACTGGATCTAAACTTGATCACTTTATTCCCATTGCAGACAAAATCCTTCTTTCTGCCCTCTGGCCTTCTTCAGTGTCTCGTCTATATGTCCTGTTGCCACAACATACACTCACAATGTCTTTGTTGGCCATCAAGACAGATTTCTCTGTATTGTTTGTATTTCGGGAAATAAAGTGATTCAGATCTGACATAAAGTTCTGGAAAAGGATTCCCTAAAATGACTGGTAACCCTGATTAGTGAAGTTTACAGTCTGTGACCCTAGTGTTCATGTTGTAAGATGGATGAAGCAAGTGGATGTTGGCACAGTAAACTCAAGTATTACAAATTGTCTAACAGAAGAAACCTTGCACTGTTTACAGAAGATTATTTGACTTTTACAGGGAGAAGGACTTGACTGCAAAGTGCATCATTGAGATGCAAGGGACCAAAACCTCCATCACCAACCTGAAGGTATTTAAAAAAAAAAAAAAGTGTTTCTCTTTGTCTCTTGTGTTTCCCATTCACATACACACTGCCTGTCAACAGTCTGGACCCCCCTGATTGAATGTTCTGTGTTTTTCATTCTCTTAAAGCCATTTTGATCTAAAGGCTTCTGCTTAAATGCTTGAAATTAGTTTCCTAGTCAAATATAAATAGTGAAGTTGATCCTATGTATGAATTTCTTTCCAAAGCCTTTGCCTTTCCATCAAGGCAAAGGGCGGCTACTTTAAAGAATCTAAAATATAAGATAGTTTTGATTTGTTTAACACTCTTTTGGTCGCTGCATAATTCCATTTGTGTTATTTCATAGTTTTGATGTCTTTACTATTATTCTAAAATCTGGAAAATAGTGAAAATAAAGAAAAATGTAGTGTGTCCAAACTTTTGATGGACAGTGTAATTCAGTTCATTCCATTCTATTCATATAATTCAGCCAGAAAATTGTCTTTAAGTCAGTTTTTGCCCTGTAGTGGAACGCGTTTGTTCATAGTTTTTTGTTCTGATTCCTGCAGATCCCAGATGGCATCACAGGAGATTCGATGAGGGAGAGAATCAAGACCTTCACATATGATTTCTCCTACGACTCAGCAGACTGTAAGAGCTCCAGCTTCGTCTCTCAGGAAAAGGTAACCAGGCGTCCCATATGGTGTAAAGCAGGACTCCCCTTGCCTCTGTGATTATAAAGGAGTTGGATGGTCTATCTAAACATGGTGAAAGTATCAAAACGCACGGTTGCCAACTAAATCCACACAATCCATATTAGAAAAGCGAGCCTCTAAACGAGCCGTTTGGACTTCCGTAACTTTGTGGCGTCACAAAGGTTCGCTCATTATCATTTTTGTAAGAAATAATAGACTAACAAAGTGTTTTTTTCAAAGCGGTTGAGTGGTTGTCATTGTTTATTACCGGAGAGTTTTCCCTATCTGTAGCCGCCGGGCCGCGGCATCTCACGTTTCACTCTTGAAACGGTTAGCCAATCAGAACAGAGGGTCGTTAATATTAATGAGCCTTAAAGACACGGCGACAGAAACAGCCTGTTCTTGGTAAGGCTCAAAGAGATGCTGGAAAATGAACGTGTAAAAATGGATTGAGAGTGTTTTTGGTACATGTGTTTGGTACACCACACACACAGCTTTGAATGGACCTCAAGACAGAAAATAAAACACTGGAGAGTGGAGAATATGGACCTTTAACCAGATTATACATAAATCAGCTTATGCCACTCGAAGGTGATTTTATTTTCTCTGTTCTTTTTGGATTAACAGTGGTAAAAAAGGGGGTGGATTCTGGGTTGCAGTGTGGAGGATTTGTCTCACTCTTGCTCTCGGTCAAAAGAGCTTGCTGCTGATAGTGTGTGTGTTTACTCAAGCCTCTGACATGACTTCATGTCCATGTGTAATCTTGTCATAAGCTTCCTCGTATCATATTACAGATATTCCAGCTCTCCAACATCGATACTGAGCTTCTTAGTCATGTGGAACTCTGAGGAAAATGTTGGGCAACCTTGTGAACGTCAACAGCCTTATACATGGCAAACTTTTAATTTTTTATATTTTATTTTTCATTTTTCTGAATATAGAACATACAAGCCTATAAGCATACCTATAACCTATAACCTATAACACTGAAAAAATACAAGGTAGAGACATTTAGACTAATTTCATGAGAGATCATTTTGACAGAATCACTTCATCATATCTGTATTAGACCTTTCCATTGTTGACAAACAAATGCAAGGTTTCAGTGTAGTCAGTGTAAGGCTGCCAAATTTTCAGAAAGCAGTCATGTTTCTTCCTTAAAATATATGTAATTCTCTCCAGCAGTTCACATCGATTCATTTCTGAGAGCCAAAGTCCTGTTATACTTATACTACAAACCTAAAGGCTTGCGTGTCTCTTCAGTTTGATTCCACACTTCAGTTGCATTTTATCAACATCGTTTAAATCCAGTAACTATGGAGCCAGGTTAATCTTAGATATTCTACATGTAAATGCGCCTTATAAAAGAAAACTTGCAAAAGTCCTTAAAATTAGAATCCCTTGTTTCTTTATAAAAGCTTAAATTCGTAAACTATGATTTTCTAAAAATTGACTGTAACTGTTTCCACTGATTTGTCTTAGTTTGCTGATTGTCTGCTGTGTGGTGATGTGTGAATGAACTTCCATGTCTTCCATGTTTTTATAACTGTATTGTTGTTAGCAGGTCTCTCTTGAAAAAAGATCTTGATTTCAATGATAATATGAATGGGACAATCTGCTTATCTCCTGATACAATTCGATGCCCAATCTGAGATTCAGGATTCAATACAACCACGATACGATGTGATCAATAAAAGTTCAGTGACAACAAAGGCTGACTGTGAATTCTGTTTATTTCTGAGACACAAATCTTTCTAGCGATGCCATTGGCTGCTAGAATGTAAACAACAATTTAAAAATGTCATTACAAAGTGACAATAATATAATTTGGATGGAGAGCTTGTGAAACTGTGATGGTCAAGAGTCTCATTAGTGATTACTACAGCAGAATAACATGGAGCTGATATCACCATTAATTTCTCTGCCCCACGATACGTATTGTCACATTTTTGTATTGCGATATATTGAATTTCAGTACATCGTCCCATCCCTAAATAATAATAATGATAATTTCTCCTTTAATGTCCAGGTTTTCAGAGACTTGGGCTCTGATGTGCTGAAGGCGGCGTTTGAGGGCTACAACGCCTGCATCTTCGCCTACGGTCAGACCGGCTCGGGGAAGTCCTACACCATGATGGGAAATCCGGTGAGACAAACACTTCTCCCACTAGACATTTTACGTTTACATATCAGGCATTCAGTAGACGCTCTTATCCAGAGCCACTGAGCCATGAGTTTTAACAGCATAATAAACCTCTCAGACTCCAGATCTGACCCGCCGATCTGTCTGGTCCGCTGCCAATGCTGCACTCAGCTGTTCACATGAACAGTGAAGTCATCAAGCAAGGCTTCAGCCGCTCTCCATTCACCTTCATTTTCTAGTGATTAGTGGAGAAGACAGAAAATGTGGAGGGTCAAAGGTCATGAGCTGTCTGTACTTAATCTGGCGTTTTGTGTTGGAAATCTTGGGAGGGGGGAAAGTCAGACTCCAAACTCAGCCATGTGAGGGATTATTCATATGCTTTATCTTATCAACAATGGACAATGAATTGGATTAGCAGCTTCACATCGTCAATAAACCTGCTGGCTGTAAGATTACATCCAGAGGTAAACAGAGGGAGACGGAGGAAATTTAGAAAGTGACACTCATGTAATCTGCTCATGGATGCAAAACAAAGTAAGATTTCTAGTGGTTAGAGAGACATCCTTCAACTGGAGGAGTGGGGTTTAAACTGCCATGTAGGTAAACATCATTTTAACATCAATAAATCATAACCACATTAATTCTGAGACATTCGTATAATTACAGTAAACAAACCAGACCCTCAGTGGTCAGCCTGTCAGCCTCTACCAGCCTCTACTCTGCATCCTCCATTGTTTCTCCACCTGGTGGATCTGGAGGGAAATCTGCTGGATCGCTTTACGGCACAAAACAGGAAGAGGTTCTGTTCTTCCAGAGCAAACGGAGCTAAAGCTGAAAGAGTTTCTGGCAGCAGATGGTGGAAGGAGGGAAAGGAAGATGGAGAAATCACTTCCAACATGTTGATCCTCTTCAGGGAGGGGGAGGGGGGGCAGGAAGCAACGGGGCTGATGGGAAATGTAGTCTTAATGTGGAGAAACACTAGAACTAACAATACTACTGGAGTGAGATAGAGGAGAACAATCGTCCCTAACATGCTCTCATTGGTTTACCAAGGCAGCACTGTTAATTTAATGATGATGTGTTGATGGTTCAGAAAGCTCCTGAGGTCTGATGCGTCTCGGTGTTCTGTGCTCAGGGAGATGCGGGTCTCATCCCAAGGATATGTGAGGGTTTGTTCAGCCGGATCGCCGGAGCGACTCGATGGGACGAAGCTTCCTTCCGCACAGAAGTCAGGTGAGTCAGGATCCAGAGCGTATGATGAAAGGTGGTAGTTTAAAGAAATACTCTGACATTGTAATATAAGTAAATGTTCCTTTTGCTCCTCTCTGTCACCGATCGTTCTGACTACAGTGATTCAACCTACTGTATATCCAGTTCATAAAGCTTCTCCACTGTCTGTTCTAAACAGCCGGTGTCTGGTAGCTCTTTCCTGGGAAAAATCCTCTGCCACACAGGAAGTGATGTGTTTTATGTTTCCGGTTTGTTTGGAATCAACAAACAAAATGCTGCACATAGCACCGTAAACTAAAGGCTGACAGACGTAAAGCCGCTCATATTTGGGAAACGGGCAAACTTGAAAAGACAGTTCCTCATCAGTCAACCTGGTGTTCGTCTCTGTCATGTGTTCCTGTGGTTTCTGCGTTCAGCTACCTGGAGATTTACAACGAGAGAGTTCGGGATCTGCTGAGGAGGAAATCCACCCAGACCTACAACCTGAGGGTGAGGGAGCACCCCAAAGACGGGCCGTACGTCGAGGGTGAGAGCAGAGGGAAACACACCAGGGCTGCTGTGGGGTGGGATCGGTCATTCGTTTGTATTTTTACATAGTTTTCCATTTTTTGTTCAATTTCTGTTCAGTTATAATTAGTTTCAGTGTGGCTTTGGCCCTATTTATTTATTTATTTATTTATTTATTTACGACTGTCAGTTTCAGTTCTTGTTTCAGTATTTTTGATAGGGATGGCGTCATGACAGAATTTCAGAACAGTTATTTTATGTGGTAACACAAATATTTTTTTCCTTTTTTTTTTTTTTTTTTTTACACTTTTTTACCCTGCACATAAACAAAAAGACAAAAACTAAAAACATGTCACATACTTTTTACTACATTTTAGTTGATTTATTTCTGATGGTGGATGGACAAAGACTTGAATATCTGACTTTGACACTGCTCAATATTTCTGTAAGGAGTGGGAAAGGAAGGAATCCTTATTTATTCTGAATGAATTATTGGATACTATGATATTCATAGTTTGTAATGTAATTTGAAGGTGAATTATAGATGGACAACATGTACTCTATGTTTTCAGTATATTTTGTTTGATCACTTTGTTTCGCAGTGTCTGAAAGCCGATGTGGGCGGGGCAGCAGTATGGTGTATGGTGCTTTAATAAAATCAAAATCAATCAATCAATGTAGCTTTTTCACTGTTTCATTTTTATTTTTATTTCAGTTTACGACAGTGTGTTTTAGCACCTCGTTTATAATAACCTGGCTAAACACAGAACTGCAAGTCAGTCAAAGAAATGGATCATGCAAAAAGCATTTGTCCTGCAGATCCGAGCTGATATTGATCAAGTGTGAGCTCCACCTCTAACCTGCTCCTCCCCCTCTGACCTCAGATCTGTCCAAACACCTGGTGCAGAACTACAGCGATGTGGAGGAGCTGATGGAGGCCGGGAACATCAACCGCACCACCGCCAGCACCGGCATGAACGACGTCAGCAGCCGTTCCCACGCCATCTTCACCATCAACTTCACACAGGTCCGCAGCTACTGACTGACTTCTTAAAGTGAATTTCTGTTTTTCCAGCGGTTTGCTTCAGTCTGATGAGGCAGCAGGACTCACAGATTACACACTGACACTTTAAAGGCTTGAGTTTAGAGGTGCGTTCACACCCAGCATGTGAGAAGGTGTAAGGAGTGAGAACGTAATCCAACCAACTACAGGAAACCACACCTAGACACAAGGGATTATGGTATAATAAGTAGATGGATGCCGTTCCTCATGCTTGGAAAGCCTAGCAAAACAAAATGAAGTCTGGACTGATGCTCATATTCAGCTATTTCTTCATGTGTTCTTAACTGGTATGAACACCACAGAAGAAGAGTCAGAGTCCATCATGTTAGATAAAGTTACAGAGAGTCTGGAGTCAGATTAGTTTTGCCCGTTGTAAATTCTCTGTGGAAGTCAGGCAGGGAATTTAACAAATGGATCAGATTACAGGAATATGGCAGAATATATTTTCCAACTTGTTTCACACATTCACTGCATCAGATGGTTTTCAGCCCAACTGGAGTGGAAGCTCAACCCGACTCAAGTTGTAGAAAGTCAAAGAAAATTTGAATTTGAATGTTGATTGTATCTCTTGAGAGCTGCAAGTGCTGTAAATATTACTGTTGTTGCTTGTGTGTATGTGTGTGTCTGTGTGGGAGTCGCTGAGTTTTTAAGGTGATTTTAGTTTTTTTTTTTTTTTTTTCTTGTGTGATTTCTCATTAATAAGCATCAAAATTCTCCCCCCCCCCCACCCCCCAGGCTAAGTTCGATGCGGAGATGCCCAGTGAGACGGTCAGTAAGATCCACCTGGTGGATCTGGCGGGCAGCGAGCGAGCCGACGCCACCGGAGCCACCAGCGTGCGTCTGAAGGAGGGAGGAAACATCAACAAGTCGCTGGTCACTCTGGGAAACGTCATCTCCGCTCTGGGTGAGGGACCACAATACACACACATTAATAACCATAATCATAACCAATCATAATAATTTTATATAGCTCTAAACAAAGTTACAAAGTGCTTTACATAAAAATAAGAGACAAGAAGAATAACGATTACAATAAAACACAAGGGATAAGCAAAGCAAAAATATATTGAATATATCTAATGAAACCATACAAATACTTAGAATAATTAGAAGTATAAAGTATGATCTGTAAATTTCAAATAATATTCCCTAATTTGTTTCAAATCTCATTTTGTGAGCAATATGAACCAGTATTTGCTTTTATCATTCAGAATCAGAAAACAGAATCGTGTATCACGATAATTCCATATCATAATTTCATCGTGATACGATTCTACTTGAAGATGATAAACAATAATATTTAATTATTGCCAAGCCCTAATTGGTAAGGTTTCTAAATCTTAAATGTTAAAATGAAACAGATCGCCATATTAAGTTATGATGGGCTAAGAAAGTGGCAAAAAACATATTTTCTATTTCAAGTCAAACCAAGCATCTATTTGGATATACGTAAAATATAGATAACAGAGCAAATTCTGTATTAAGTTCTGCATTAAGTCTTCCACTTAAAATAAAAGGAAACGCATTCGCAGACATTCGCATATGAAAATAATGTCTTTGTCTATATATCTATAGTGAGTTGGTGTTAAGCCTATAAGAAAGTGATAATCAGAACTGTTATCTGTTTGAACTGTATTTACATGCATCAGCCCTGTCAGTGGACATTATATTTCATGACTGCTGTGTGTCTCCTGTCCAGCCGACCTGACGCAGGACGGACTGAACACCAACCTGAAGAAGAAGTCGGTGTTCGTTCCCTACAGAGACTCCGTCCTCACCTGGCTGCTGAAGGACAGTCTGGGGGGAAACTCCAAGACCATCATGATCGCCAGTGAGTCGCTCCTTCAGTTAGAGCATCAATCAGCTGGATCCTCTGTTTTTAAAGGAATAGTTCACCCAAAAATGTTAATATTTACTCACCCTCATAATAATTGATTACATTTATATCGCACTTTTCTAAGTACTCAAAGCGCTTCATACATCAGCTATCTCAGTGGAGAGTAGAGGACTGAAAGAGCCAATTGGGTAACGAGGGATGATTAGGTGGCCATGATGGAAGGAAGGCCTGTTTTTTGGGAACCGGGGTTACACCCCTGCTCTTGCGATGAGTGCCGATGGGATCTTTATTGACCACAGAGTCAGGACCTCGGTTTAACGTCTCATCCAAAGGACGGTGCTCACTCACAGGACAGAGTCCCTGTCTCTGCCCTGGGGCATTGGGGATATTATTCATGAGACCAGAGAGAAGAGCACCTCCTACTGGTCCTCCAACACCACTTCCAGCACCAGGTGGTCTCCCATCCAAGGACTAACCACAGCCAGACCTGCTTAGCTTCCCAGACAAGCTAGCGATGTGATGCAGGAGCTATGGTGCTGGCAAGTCACTCATGTCAGTCGAAACACCGGAGAAGTTTGTTTGTCCATATAACGCACAGTGAGTTAGCTAGTGCTGCTTCATGTCAGCCTTCTCCAAAATACTGAAGTGACCAGGGATTGGTTCTCTAGAGTCCCAAAAAGGGTAAAAAATGACCATAAAATGTCTCCAAACAGCTCATGCAGCATGATCTTTCCTCTCTGTGACAGCCATTTCCCCGGCTGATGTGAACTACGGGGAGACGCTCAGCACGCTTCGCTACGCCAACCGAGCCAAGAACATCATCAACAAGCCCACCATCAACGAGGACGGCAACGTGCGGCTGATCAGGGAGCTGCGGGCCGAGATCGCCAGGCTGAAAGCTCTGCTGGTCCAGGGAAACCAGGTAACAACGACTCAGAGACTCTGAAACCTCACAGATCAGAGTTCACACGGCGTTTCTCTGGGTGTGACGCTGAGACGATGCTGTGTGGCCATCAGGGTTACGCCTGAGCTCCACTGCACACGTAACATTTCCATATCCGGACTTGTTGCGGCCCAGTTGCAGCACTTTAAGCTGCAATTTTCATTTTAAGCTGTTACAGCAGGTCCGTTTTTGTTCCGCTGTGGTCTACTGGTTGTGTTGAGCCATTTTACCTGTAAGTGAACACAATTATCTAATTTTGGAGTATTTAAGTCACTTTTTTTGAGAGTGTAGGTGTACTGCAGCCAATCAGAAGCTTCTCAGCGGCTCCATAGATAACTTCATCTCCAACATTTATTTCAGTGACATTGGTTCATGTATCCTCTATTTTGTTTACTGACATGATGATAAATGACTATAATAAGCAAAATCTTGGCATTAATATACATTTATATGGCTCAAATATGCCGCAGACAGCTGCATAGTGCGACAAAAGTAGAAGCCGTGTGTATCTCCAAAGTTGCAGCTTCAATACAGCTCAGATTCAGATCCGGCAGTGTGCTCCGTGCAGCAGATGTATTGAAGTAAATGGCTGTGTATCTGATCTGACTCTTCGGACACAAACAGACGGAACAGAAACACTCCCAGTGTAGCTGAGACGCTTTTGCAAAGAGTCTTTTTTCTTTACATGAAATCAGTAGGGAGTGGCTGTGAGGAGGGAAAGTAGCCACTTTGGAAAAGAAGCTGCTACTGGCTTCTGTTTAGGTAGAGTGCCACACTTTGTAAAGCTGAGAAAAGTTCTATATTTTAGAGGAGCGCACATGATGCAGACTGCTTTTATGTGATTAGACCAATTACAGAAGAGAAGAGGCGGGGTTTCACGCTCTGTAGGCACGTTACTTTTTACAACAACCAGAATAGAGAAAGCAGCAGTAGAAAAGTTGTTAGTAGTTGTTCTGTTTCAGCTGATCTTTATGGAACAAAGTGTTTTTTGACCTACTTTTCATCTCCTCAGCACAAAATGTAGCTGAGGCAGCACTTTTTCTACAAAAAAAGGCAAATTAGACACAGAAGGACACTGAGGCACTTTGACTTTGACTGGATCTACTGACTGTAAAGTTCAGACAAAAACATCCCGCCAAATGTAGGAAATTACAAATTGATGTAGAAGTAGACGAGGCAGGTTGAGGGAAAGTGGGCTCACAGTAAATTACAACACTTCATCACTAAATAACTCCTGGAATGTGTTGAACATCAATGATTGATTAGTAAAAAGATTGATGAGTATGAGATTATCAGAGGGTGGAATTTTACTTTAAGGCTGTTTTCCTAAATTTGCCCTTTTATCTTTGTATTCTTACTTTTATACCCTCCTGGTTTTTTATGGTATTATAGTATTTTGGTATTTTTATTTCTTCTTAACTCATTTTACTCCTTTTCCAACTATTACTATATTACTATTACTGTGAATTGCTTTGCTTTGTATGTCTAACATTTTGTTCTTTGTTCTTATTATATTTTGTATGTGAAGCACATTTTGTATGAAAGGTGCTATACAAATACAGTTAATTATTATATTAATTAGGTTTAGGCTAGGGTTAGGGGTTAGGAACTGAATGAGGTCAATCGAAGATCCTTGTAAGTATAGAAAGACGTGTGTGTGTGTGTGTGTGTGTGTGTGTGTGTGTGTGTGTTGAGATGAGGTTAGTCATCGCTCCGACTTTAATTCAGCATGAGCATTCCTCCATGTTTGTCACTGAGACAAACCCCTGTTTATTTCCTGTAAGAGCGCAGTGTGTCTGACCTGTGTGTTTACTTGTCAGATCGCTCTGCTGGATTCTCCCACCGCTCTGAGCATGGAGGAGAAGCTGCACCAGAACGAAGCCAGAGTAAGTCTCCTGTCTGTCTCACGTTTATGTTTACAACGATTAAAACTGCTGTGTGTTAAAGTTAAAGCATTGAAATACCTCTAGAATGTTACCATGACTGAAGAGGGACTGGTAATGGCTGCTGAGTGAAGACTTCATCAAATCGACTGCTGCTTCCAAATAGATTTTTACAATGGGACTTCTTAAGTGAATGTTGGTTTCCTGACAGTGGCTGATGGAGAAGAAGAAAACTAAAACTTGCCAAAATTTGCTGTTGAACCATGCAATCAAAATTTGGTGTGAAGGTTTGGCTCCTAACTCTCTCTCCAGAACGAAGTAACTTGGCACCATCACTCTACTTTAAGTGATAATCCACAAGATCCTTGTCTTATTGATTTGGCTGTGTCTTTGGAAAATGCAGTGCAGAAACGTCACAGCAATGACCGCTTGGCTCCAGAGATCACCTGTCAATCAAACAGTGTGTGGGCGGAGCTTGGATTTTCTGTTGATGCAGTTTGAGTTTCTGCAGGTGGCGCTCTCCCGCTCTTCTTCTGTTTATTCCAGACAAACTGCTGTTGCTGCTGCCAGAAATGTCAAATGCATCACAGCAAATGTAAAAGCTGACATTTAAATTGCATGATGATGTCAAGGATTATTACTTTAAAGCAGTCGGCCAGGTAATGATGGCAGTGGATCTGCTACCGGTGAGTCAAGGTACAGACAAAAATACTAGTAGGACTTCGGATATAAGGCCGTTCTGTTGCTCATAGGATGAGTAATAAGTCGTCAGTAATAGAGAGAAGCAAAATGGACATTTATTTATTTATTTGAAAATGTCACAGATTATTACTTTAAGTGTAGTTTGGATGTTAGGAATGCTTGTGTCGATCCATCTACAAAACACTCTTCTGAAGTATTTTAAAGAAAGTCCAGACTGCAGCGTCAAACAAGACAAATGTTTATTAAAAGTTGACATGAGCTGAAAACTTGCCTGTTTCCTCTTGAAGTCTGTTTCTGCTGTTCTGCAGAGTTTTGCCTCGTTGCTTCAGACTGGTCTGACCGACCGGGTTCTGTGTGCTCTCTCGCAGGTTCTGGAGCTGACGAAGGAGTGGACCAACAAATGGAACGAGACCCAGAACATCCTGAAGGTGAGAGCGAGCCCTCGTTAAGCAATATCACCACAGGTCTATAGACAAAGCTGTTCGTCAAGTACTGGTCATTTGAGACAACAGGTTATGATTTTTGTCTTGTATTCGTCTCCGGCATCGAAAACCGTTCCCTCAGGATTCCACTACAACACAGAAACTGTTTCTATGAGAACAGCTGTAAAGCAGAGTGATTCATATAAGCCCCTTTCACACATGCAGCCGGTTCTGTAATGTAACGGCAGGCTGTCATGTGTGAAAAGGATCCGAATGCCGGTAAATCACTTCTGCCAATTTCACTGCTCAAGATGTTGTAAAGTTACTAGTAAAGTTCCATATCGACCGTATGTGTGAACGATGCCAGAACATTAACAGCAGAGCACAACGTTAAGACGCTCTGCTGTCCAACTGTAGGAGGAAATACAAACCACTAGACAATGAGCTGCAGCTTGACTTTTTTAGAGGAAAATGTTGAATTGGACAGACGGTGAAATAAGAGAGAAAGGTTATAGACGCCAAACATGTTCTCAGCGCGTTTCTTGAATTTACTCACTATTTGTTGATGCTGGTTGTTGATCGTAATGATGATGATGATGATGGTGGTGATAAATGGATGGAGTAGCAGGTGAAGTTGTGACGCAACGAAAAAACTGAAATAGGCCTTTTCAGAATATGATGATGAGTAAATCAAATAATACAAAAAGTAACCAAAATAATGAAACAAAGGTTACATTATTTCTGATTGTTTCACGGTTGAAAACTACTACATTCTCTGGTGTCTTCCACCTGGATCAGTTTACTGGCAGTGGCCCCATGATTGCTCACTTCCTACACTTACTACAGACAACACTGTTTGTGTCTGTTGAAAACAGGGACTTGGCCACCAGGTGATGCTATTCCTCTAAACTATTCACAGAAAAAAGGTAAAGAAAAGAAATGGCTCTAACGCTCGGAGTTCAGGCGGACGGAGAGATTAGCCGCCGTGTTTTCAAACTGCAGAGACGCGGTTTAACAGTATTGAATGTATTGCCAGCATTGTGTGAATGGCAGCATGACGTTAAAAAAGCAAAAAAGCATGACTTGTGTGAACAACACAAAATGCTGCCTTTACCGGAATAATTAAAACGGCAATTTTATGGGTTTCATGTGTGAAAGGGTCTAGTGAAACATCCCAGTGCTGTTATACTGTACATCAGCCTCCTGTCCAATCAGATTACTCGACCGGATCGAACTGTTGTACTTGGCAGCTCCCTGTGGGAACGTCTGTAACTGTACAGATGTAAAGTGCGGCATTGCTGGAAAACAGCCTGCATGCTCAGTGATCTGTTGCAGGATAAATAAGTTTTTAAAAAAAAAAGGCTTTTGACAGTGAATTTAAACTGGTGTCCCTGCAGGAGGAGACTCTGGCTCTGAGGAAGGAGGGGATCGGTGTGGTGCTGGACTCGGAGCTGCCGCACCTCATCGGCATCGACGACGACCTGCTCAGCACCGGCATCATCCTGTACCACCTGAAGGTCAGAACGCATGCACATTTATATTCCAGCCTTCCTCAGGAATCATAGAGGTTCACTACATCCTCACAGTGTCTTAAACCAACTTGTTATATGATTTTAAAAATGTTTACACTGTTGCTTGCCCCTGGTTCTCAGCATAAAAGGGGAAAACGTGAGAAAAGTCAACCTAGCAATGTGTAGTACCAGTGTGTAGCAGTGTGTAGTACCAGTGTGTTTGGGTGATATATTTATTCCCTCAGGTTTACCCCAGCTCCAGTGAAGTGAAATAAATAACCCTGAAATGTCATAACAGTCTCCAGAAATTAGGATTAAATCGCTAAATCGCCCTGAGGGGAGAAGGGATAGAAAGCAGAAAAGTACATCTAATAGTCGAAGTTTTCACATTAACCTGAGGGGTTTTGATTAAATTGTCCCTTAAACGGTGACAACTGCCATGTAAAGTCTGTTCACCTGGGCTGGAAAAAGCCTCCTGTGGAAAAGATGTGTGTCTTTACTCTGTGTGACTTTGTGTTTTCCTGTGAGCAGGAGGGCAGAACCTATGTGGGCAGAGACGATGCCTCCACAGAGCAGGACATCAGTGAGTGAAGATTTCATTCATATACAAACCTGTCTGCAACTTACATCAGGGACTTTAGAGTTTTGAGTATAAGATGTTGGATCTCTGTAATGAAGAAAAATTGATTGGTAATACTTCGTTTTTTTCATTCATTATTATCTTAAATCATATCTTAAATTATTGGGTTGTTCCTTATTTCCTTTTTACGCATTTTATTCGTGTTTTTACCTTTTTTCTCATGAATGCATTTCCTACTTTTATCTCTCCTATATTGTACTGATCTTGTTTTCATGTCTTCCTGTAAAGCACCTTATAAGCTCTGCTTTTAGCTGAGTGCTCTATAAATACATTTTATTATTATGTTATAATGTTTAGTGTTGATGGTCAGTGAACAGCAGGCCTGATGTCTCGGTCTCATGCCTGTGTGTCTCCTGTCAGTCCTTCACGGTCTGGACCTGGAGAGTGAACACTGCCTGTTTGAGAACCAGAGCGGCACGGTGACTCTGGTCCCGCTCGGCGGGGCTCAGTGTTCGGTGAACGGAGTCCAGGTGACCGAGCCGTCCCAGCTCAACCAAGGTGAGAGGCGCAGCGCCGTCCGGACACGGGACAGCTGGGGGGGGTCCAGGGTTTCAGGGGGAAGCTGGGGCAGAAGTTAGAGAAGTGGATTTGTGACTGGAAGGTCGTCTGGTTCGAACCGGCTGGGTGGAAAGTGAAGGAGTAACTCTTTCTCCTCCCTCAGCAACTACTGTTGATTTCAGACACTGAAAGGATAATACCAGTGCAATTATACCTTTTTTTTCCTCCATTATTGTTCTGCTACAGGTTTTTCCAACATCCTGGAAGTCATACATTCCCATTATTTTCAAAAATACATTACAAACTGAGATTTTATTTATTAAATAACACATTTAGTGTATTTTTTCCTAACACACAGCTAATTATTGCATTGAATGGGACTGTTTTCATTTTTCCCATTACTGTTACGTTCTTCTGGTGAAGAGGCAAAACCAAACTTACAGAGCGGAAGACAAATACACACAATGATCTGTTCACATTCAGTTCAGCAGAACGGAACGACTTCTGATACGATGGAAGCAATGATTGTGGCGAAGAATACAATACACGTGAAATTTAAAATGATGGATTACATTTGTCAAGGCAGCAGCTTGGAAACAGTTTTTAATCTATTATTGAAAACAATGGGAGTCCATGAGTTCAAACAGACAGGAGGAGCTTCTGACTGTGGAAATGCATCGCTGGGTTTAGACTTTTCATGGGCAAAAAATTTGTATTCTCCTTTTTAAAGAGGCATTCAGTCGACCTCTATCAGCGACTAGTAGGAGCTGCAGCAACACTGATGGAGCTTCTCTCCTCCCACACACATCTCAAATGAGTAATTTTCCTTGACATCCCGAGTTATTCCCTTAACTACAGCTGACTAACAGTGCAGTCACAGTAAAAATGATGCTCAGACTGAAAACCTGTTCATGAAAGGTGAATCTACCCTGTAGTGTTTTGTCCTGTTGTGTTGTGCAGGTGCTGTTATTCTGCTGGGCCGGACCAACATGTTCAGGTTCAACCACCCGAAGGAGGCGGCCAAGCTGAGGGAGAAACGCAAGGTGAGGAATCGGATCCTCAGACTGGATCCTCCTGGCAGTCCGGAGGTCCAGGATGGTAGACAGTTGACAGTAAACATAGCTACTACCAGTTGATTTTTTTAATATCAACTGGAAAATGCACTTTTTCATGAGCATCATTAAAGCAGCACCAGGCAACTTTGCATGTTGGCAGAACCGAGTGGCAGGGAAACTTTAAGGGCTTCAAAACCCAGAGATCCTGTAAGGTGAGGTCAGTGAACTGCACACGGCACGCTCATGTCTACCAGCCTGGTCTGTGTGATTGATTTATATGATGATAATAATAATAATAATAATAACCTTTATTTGTATAGCACCTTTCATACACAACATGCAGCTCAAAGTGCTTTACATCAATAAAAGGCAGATAAAAGACAGATTAAAAAGATAAAATTCATATAAAAGAACAAGCAAGATGCATTGCATTAAAAGAATCAAATCAAGTAAAATAGAAAGATAGAAGAACACAACAAATACTCCCACTTTTAGATGCACATTGTGAGTGAACCCATATGTTTTTCTTTAATTTACTTTTCCCCTGTCCTTCCTGATTCTACTCTTGATCCGATATTTACGTCAGATCTCACTGCCTCAGGCAGACGAGAATCATAGATTCTCCTCTTGGTCAAAAACCTCACCATCCACAGATGGATGAGAATCATACAGGGTAAAGCTCTGTCCCCCCCACATATAGTGTTCACTTGTGCAAGTAAGCATTACCCGGACAAGACCAATGAAAATTTGTACTTGCCCGTGTCAGCTCTGTTGGGATCCTGAACAGAAACAGTTAAAATGAAGGCTACTTAAAAGCTAAGCTGAAAAGATAAGTTTTTAGCAGTCGTTTGAAAATGCTTACAGAGCCCGCCTCTCTAATATTCTTTGGGAGGGTGTTCCACAGTTTAGGAGCATAGTTAAAAAAGGCTGCATCCCCAATCTTCTTTTGAGTGGGGTTTTGTACTTCTAACAAACCAGCAGTAGAAGACCTGAGGGCTCTTGATGGAATGTAGAACAGCAGGGATTCTGTAATGTAGGCCGGTCCTAAGCCATTGAGAGCTTTGTATACAAGTAAAAGAACTTTAAAATCAATTCTAAAGGACACTGGGAGCCAGTGCAATGTAGCTAGAACCGGAGTGATATGCTCTCGCTTCCTTGTTTTTGTTAAAAGCCTAGCTGCAGAGTTTTGGATAAGCTGAAGCCTCTCAATAGACTTTTTTGGGAGGCCGGTAAAAAGGGCGTTGCAGTAGTCCAGTCTACTTGTAACAAACGCGTGAGTTAGCTTTTCAGCATCTTTCTGGGTTAGGAAGGGCCGCACCTTGGCAATATTTCTAAGATGAAAGAATGCTGTTCTGGTCACCTTGTTTATATGGGAATTAAAACTTAGATCAGAATCTAAGATAACACCCAGGCTTGTTACTTCTGATTTGATCGAGGGATTCAGGTTCCCAAGTCTTGTGGAGAGTTCTTCTCTTTTGGCTTTGGGGCCGACCAAAAGTATTTCTGTCTTATCTTCATTCAGTTTTAAGAAATTTGTGTTCATCCAAAAGGAAACCAAAGAGATGAGAGAGGCAAAAGAAGTTCTTCTCAAAATTCAGTTACCTCTCGCTGCCACTTTGGGTCTCCACTGTGCAAATTTTAAATTATAGCTTTAAACATTGATATCAGATCCAAAAATCCTGATTCATTCAGGATCTAGTCTGAATTCATAACACTGAAACCACACATGATGCAGTCCCACCAAGACCCTCTGTCACCTCCCACACTGTCTGACTGACTGTGACCTCTGACCTCTGACCTCTGACCCTTGGTGTTTTCCCAGAGCGGCCTGCTCTCCACATTCAGCCTGTCCATGACCGATCTGTCCAAGTCCTGTGAAAACCTCTCCACCGTCATGCTCTACAACCCCGGGTGAGGAGAGTGTGTGTGTGTGTGTGTGTGTGTGTGTGAGTGAGTGTGTTGATGAGACTGTATATATATCTAAGTTCATCAGCTGCATGTGATGATCAGCTGTTCTGCATCAAACCCCCTCAGGACTCAAACTCCTTTCTTCATTTGCTGGTACTGCTGCTCAGCTTTTCATCTGATGCTATGGATCAGATTATTTATTTATTTGCGCAAATGAAGTGAAATAAAAAATACTACATATTTGATAACAAGATCCACAGAACAAACAGACTGCAGTTGGATTCTGCCAGAAAACAGCTGAGGAACTCTGTAGTTGGCAGAAGTGTCGGTCATACTGTAGCGATATATACTGAATAAAAATATAAATGCAACATGTAAAGTTCTGGTCGGATGTTTCATGAGCTAAAATAAAATATCCCATAATTCTTCCACTAAAACCTTATTTCTCTCAACTCTTGTGCACAAATTTGTGTGTTAGTCCACATTTCTCCTTTACCAAGAATTTCTTTAAATTGATTAATTTTCGTACATGAAATATAACTAAGTAAACTCTTTGAAATTGTTGCATGTAGGTTTATATTTTTGTTCAGTACAGTATAGCTGTAGTATAGCTATGTTTCCATTCAACTGCCCAGCACATTTTACACAAACGTCCCAACTGTTGCAGAAAGTAATTAGGTTGGACTTCCTTTATTAATTTTCTGGTGTCCTTTTTCTTATTCTATGCTTTTATAGTTTCACAATTTCCATTAGCTGTGTTCAGTCAGAAATAAGCTGGTTTTGCCAGCTTTCATAATTGATTTTTTTTCCTAATTGGTCTTAAATTCAATTCCAGGTAGCATTAAAAACGTCTTAAAAACTCTTAAATGTTGCTTTCTGAAATCTGCAGATAGCCTGTTGCTCAGTGCTGCATTTGGGGGGAAAATTGAGCTTGGAAATATTTATTGTATTTAGTCAAATCGGGAAAAGTATAGCCAAAGAAGACTCTTTTAAAGATTATTTTTAAACTTCGGAGGCTGTAAATAGATCCATAGACTTCTCTAATTGTACCTCAAGAACAGAAAATATCCTCTCTGGTTTGTTTCAATATGAAGAACACAATGTGCTGTCTGTGCTCTGTGGTGAAAGCCCAGTGGATTAACTGTGTGTCTGCCTGTCCCACCGGCAGTCTCTTCACTGAGAAGGGCCCCGTCTTCCTCAGGTAGACCAGCCATTTCCTGTCTGACTGTGTAGTTTGTGAAACAGACGTGTGTCTGAACCTGAACCGTCCGCTGTCTGAACCTGAACCCCCATCACCTGTTGTTGTTGTTTTGCACGCCACCCTGCTTGCTTGTGTCGCTGTTTTGACGCCTGATGGCGGGAAACATGTCACTGCTCTTCATAACGCCGTCATTTCATTTGAAGCCTGTCATTTTTTATGTCGACTGCAGCCTTCATTTTCCTCATTGGATGTAGTGTTGCACACTGAATTGTGTGTGTGTGTGTGTGTGTGTGTGTGTGTGTGTGTGTGTTTCTTTTCTTTTCTGATGAGAAAAGTGGATCTTGATGCAGGTTTTTATCTTCCCAGGTTGGAGTTTGAGAGACAGCAACGAGAAGAGCTGGAGAAACTGGAGCACAAAAGGTACAAGAATGAAAAGTCTGGGTTATTTCACAGTAATAAGTTAGGCTGCGTTCAACAGCCAGCATGTTCAGAGCGGTTTCTCTGAACTCTGCAGTGTTTCCTGCTTTAGTTCAGTCAGTTTGTCCAGGTGAGAGCATTGACCTTTGAACTCTGGTGGCACCAAATAACAGCACCGAGAGTCTCAGTCCTCTAACAAGAGAACTGCGGTGCGGTTCATTAATCCAACCGACTACAGCAAACCACCCCAAAACACAAGGGATTATGGGTAGAAGGAGACGCTTGGAAAGCCTAGCAGAACAAAATGAAGTCTGGACTGATGCTCATATTCAGCTATTTCTTCATGTGTTCTTAACTGGCATGAACACCACAGAAGAAGAGACAGACAAGTCTATCATGCTGATATAAAGTTACAGGGAATAGAATTGAATTTGTTTTGATTTGGTTTTTAATATTCAAATTAATTGGAGTAATTTTTTAACACACATTACTTTGTTAAAACAATGACTGCTGGCACCATAAATCATATGAATTAAGAATAACTAGTCTCCATCACAGTGTATTCCACAGCACCATGTAGCATTTGTGTGTGTGTGTGTTGTTGCTGTAGGAGGCTGATCAAGGACATGGAGGCGAAGCAGCAGAGTGAGAAGGCGGAGCTGGAGCGTCTTCAGCAGGAGGTGGAGAGTCAGCGGAAAGAGTCTGAGGAGGTTCAGCAGCGGATCCTCCGGCAGGAGGAGAGCCTCCGCCGCCGCAGCCAGGACATCGAGAGCCGGCTGCAGGACCTGCTGGCCGAGAAGGAGCGCTTCGAGGAGGAGAGACGCTCCGAGGTCCAGGAGGAGCCGCAGCGCCGGCAGAGTAGGAAACCGCAGCAGGAGCAGGAAGAGGGGCGGGACGAGGAACAGCGGCGGCAGCAGGAGGCGGCGGAGCAGACGGAGATCTACCGCGAGCTGGAGAGGCTGAAGAAGGAGCGCGAGGAGCAGACGGTGCGTCTGGAGACGGAGCGGCGGCGGCTGGAGGAGCAGGAGCGGGAGCAGCTGAGCCTGGTAGGCAGGCTGGAGGAGCAGCTGAGGGAGCGTCACGAAGCAGCCCTGCTGACCCGAGAGGACGCCTGCCGCCTGGAGGAGGAGCGCCGGGCGCTGGGCGAGATCAGAGAAGCTCTCCTCCGGGCGAAGGAGGCTGGGGAGCGGCCGGACGGGGAGGAGTCCAGCGAGGAGGCGAGGGCCGCCCAGGCCGGCTACACAGACTTCAAGGCGGCTCAGGTGAAGGAGCTGGGCCAGCTGGAGGACGGACTGCGGCAGCAGAGGGAGCGGCTGGAGCAGGAGGTGGCCGCCGAGCGAGCCACGCTCCTCCTCCTCTCCCACGGCCACAGAGAACGACAGCGGCAGCTGAAGGAGACGCAGGAGAAGGGAGCGCAGGACGCCACGGCCACCTGCCAGGAGGAGCAGCTGGTCAAACAGGCCGAACACAGGCTGCAGGTCAAGGAGCGTCAGCTGGCCCGCCTGGCGGACGGCCTCCTGCCCGCTCTGGCCGAGGAGAAGCAGAGAGCCGCGGAGCTGCTGGAGCGCAGCGGCGGAGGCAGCAACGGGAACTGCGACGGCCCACCGGGACTGGACAACACCCTGTACCAGGTGGAGAAGGAGCTGGAGGAGAAGGAGGAGAAGCTGAACCTGCACTGCCTCGGCGCTCAGCAGCTGCAGCAGCTCCAGGAGACGTACGAGTTCACGGCCAACGTGGCGCGGCAGGAGGAGAAGGTGCGGAGGAAGGAGAAGGAGATCCTGGAGTCGAAGGAGAAGCAGCAGCGGGAGGCCATGGAGCAGGCGGTGGCCCGGCTGGAGAGGAGGCACTCAGCCCTGAGGCGCAGCGTCTCCCTGGAGCCCGAGTCCGACGAGCAGAGACTCAAAAACTCTGTTCTGGGAAGCTCGAGGTCCGGAGCAGACCTGGACCAGGAGAGGTCAGCTCACTTTGTACATACATGATGCTCTACCAAAGCTACATCTAGTTAATCTAGTTAATCTAGGCAATAGGTAAAAAGAAATACATGAGATTAACTTGGTACTTCTCCCTCCAGAAAGGCTTTGTTTTGCACTATAGGATGAGTCAATTTATTGATCAATTTCATCACTTTTTCAGCATCTATTTCATGAAGGGGATATGTCTAAATTATGAAAAATCATTTTCCTGTTATGTTCTGGTATCTCAAAACTGAAGCTCTTTTCAGGATTTGTTCCTTCACTTTAGAGCAAGTCATTAACACTACCAGTAACCTGGGCTAAACATGTACACACTCATGTAGGGCTGTGATTAACAATTATTTTCATTATTGATTAATCTATTGATTATTTTTCCGATTAAACATTTAGTCTATAAAATGTCAAAAATAGTGACAAATTCCCAGAGTGATTCTTAAAATTACAGCCGAAGCCAAAAACCATCAACGTATTCATTGTCAGTTGTTTATAATGATATGAAACGGAGGAAAGCAGCACATGTTTGGTATTTCTACTTGATAAATTGATCAATCGACTAATCGTTTCAGCACTTGCCTCATGGGACTGTAAGGCCCTTCTGATGAAAGCGTCCACCCACTGGCTGGACCAGAGGTTTTGTTGAATCAGACGATGTGTCTGTGCTTCAGCTGACATGCAGGACACGGTCTAATGTCTCCTGGACTGGATGCTTGTTCTGTCCCTGCAGGGTGGAGCGGGAGATTCAAAAGCTGAGGCAGAGGATCAGCGAGGGGGAAGGAAACTCCAGGACTCATTCTGTCAGCAACGATGACAAGACCAGTCACACCAGTCACACCAGTTCCCCCGTCAGCCCCATCCAGAGCCTGACCACGGTGCTGCCGCTCTCTGACGACAGGTACACTCACTGAATTATGCAGTTTTTTTTCACAATTTTTTACTTATTTCATTTCATTCTGCAGCTGTTTCACATTCTTTGTTTTTTTTGTCCCAGAAAGTTCTACTTCTATCTTAATGTTGTATACTTTTCTTACTTGCACACTCTCATCCATACAGTCCTATTTAATATGTGGAATTGTCACTTGAGTATGTTTACATTTGCTTTATTATTTCTGTTCTGTTTTACCATACTTTTTCCTTTTTATTATTTGATGCTGCAACAGCAGTATTTCCCCACAGGGATTTGTTAGTTTCATCTCTTATTATAACACAGCGGTTCCCAAAGTGTGGTCTGGGGACCCCTGGGAGTGCTTGAAGGGATTCTAGGAGGCCCCCATGAAGAAGGAAAATTGTTTAATTTCAGATGTATTTCACTCATTAGAAATAGCACAATGAGAATAAAAGTCTTGTCAGATGGGGCTCTACTGGGGCAATAATTCAATATTATTGTGTATCATATTTCAGTGGAATCATATTGAGATGATATGATGATATCCTGATACACAGTTCTGCTGTCTAAATTGATAACAAACTAATTTTAGAGTTTTGTTTGACATCACACTGAACATGACCAATACGATGAACATCAATTATATTATTTAACATGTTATTTTGCATACATGAGCCATATAGTGATGTATAAAAAAATTTATATTGATTTCAATCATATCGCCCAGCACTAGGCTCTATGGCCAAATGTGTGTCTATTTCGGAGCCACTGTTATATAATGTTGTATATCCTTTTTGTGTGTGTGTGTTGGCTAATAGATTACTATGGTGCCTCTAATGCTGGTAATGTTCTAAGCAGTTCTGCTGATCAACATGGTGGATTGTGTTTATTTATCTTATTCATCTGGTTATTTTGTCTTTTAACATCCATTTTCCAACAGGATAAATGCTTACATTGAAGAGGAAGTCCAGAGAAGGTTACGGAAGCTGAATCTCTTCAACGGCAGCAACATGGAGCTTTCTCTGTCCTCTGAGTCCCTCAAGGTGAGGATCAGGATATTACCTGGTGTTCAATACACCAAGCAGAAACCTGATTCAACCTGACAAGTTCCCTTAGCTTGTCGGTTTTATCAACTTTCTGCTGATTCTCTCCATTCAGCATCTAGACCAGATGTGCGGACGTGTATCATATTATTACTTTTCCATGACAAAAAAAGTGTTGATAAAACTCAGAAGTCAGAAGGGTTAATAACTGAATATGGGTCAACACATAACTGTAACTGTTTTCTCTGCAGTGACACCACTGCATGCAAGTTGCATTTACATTTTAGGCATTAAGCTGATGTTCTGATTCAGAGCAGTTTACACTGAGCGACTCAGTTTAGCATCCTGTCCCAGGACGTCCTGCTGGATCAGTGATCTAAGGCACCTGCCATGTCCCTGCAGTGTCCTGGGTTTGAATCCGACCTGGGACCTTTGTCACATGACATCCCCCTCTCTCTGCACTGTGAACTATCAAATATAAATGCCTAAATGCTTAAAATTTTAATATAGCTCTAAAGTGGGAGCATATTAAAATGATGCGACCTGGAAATTAGATTTGGACGCACTGGTGTGCGTGCGTCTTCATATGGGACTTAATTTTGATAACTTCTTTAGTGTGAACATGGTAACTTCTCTCATGTACTGTTCTAGCCAATCTCAAAGCATTTTTATTGGCTCAAATGAAATGCACCTCCTGAGGTTTCCTCACGCAAGAAACATTGTTTACCACAAGCTGAGAACGGAGTTCAGCCGCTCCATTATCAGAACAAGTGAAGCTTCTGTCTCTATGCTCCAAACTGCCTGCGTGTTTTTGTAACAGTGTGTGATAGACAGTAACTTGACACTTGTTAGTTGTCAGATATGTGTAAAATTGTCCAACACTCAGATATACAGTAAACATGAGTACAGTGTCTCCCACTGTCTTGAAACTCCAATGGTTGGGAGTTTTTGTTCCAAAACGGAGTGAATTTAAAAGACAGAAATCTCAGCAGCTGGCCATGCAATCATTGAGTCACTGGTATTGATCGACAATCTCATTAACCCCCTAAAGATACGCTCACCGGCCACTTTACTAGGTACACCTGCTCATTAACGTAAATAGCCTGCTCCTCCAAACAGCGAATCGTGTGGCAGCAACTCAGTATATAAAGTATGCAGACATGGTGAAGCGGTTTAGTTTTGCGAGATGCGTGATCTAAGAGACTTTGAGCATCTGACTGTTGGTTCAGCATCTCAGAAACATTTTCACACTACAGTCTGTAGAGTTTACAGAGAAAACAACTTGTTAATGAGAGAAGTCAGAGGTCAGAGGGGAACGGGCAGACTGGTTCAAGCTAACAGAAAGGCCACAAATGCTCCAATAACAGCTCTTTACCACAGTGATGTGCAGAAGGGCATCTGAACACACAAGCTGTTGGCTCTTATGATAAATGGGCTACAGCAACAGATGACCGGCCGGGACTAGATGGGTGTACCTAATAAAGTGGCCAGTGAATGTATATTGTGGTCATTCTCATTCTGTGCCATGGGACAGTAAAAATCGTACTTGTTGCCTTTAACAGTGCTGACCAAGTGGCCAATTCTGGCTGTAGCTGGTCGGTTTTTTCGACTCCACCAGCCACTAATTTGGCAGTAAACCACCGATCATCTGGAGGTTCATTTCGACTCTTAAGATTTGTGTTTGGGTAGGAAAAGTGGATGATGAATTTTTGAATCCATCAGCTGCTGAGTAAAAAGGTTAGTTTCCTGTCCAGAACTGATATTTAGTTCTTTAACCCACAGGAGGAGGACGAGGTTAGCGACTGTAGTTCTGTTAGATTAACAGATGAGGTAAGACCAGGTCTCACAGCTCTGTGCTTCACTTTGAGACTTTCCACAACGATCTGCAATCTGCATGCTTCTCCCAATTATGGTTATGGATTGACTCGATCACACTTCAACCAATCAGCTTGGTCTCCTGATTTGCTTTTTCTCCACCTGGTTTTTCCTCATTCATCCTGTCAAGACACCATTTCAGATTTTTCGAAACCCTGCTTGTGATTTTGCAGATTCAGAATATTTTGTTTAAATTTAACGTTGCACGATACTGACTGAGATGATGCTGATGTTAAGTTTTACTCTTTTCAGGATGATGAAAAGCTGCACAACCATTTTAATCCAAGGAAGCTTAAATATGAGGTAAGACTATGATTTTATTTTGGGTTTTGGGATAATTCTAATTTCTTTAACAATTATATAAAAAGTGCCATCTTGTACGCATGCTAAAAAATGATATGAGGGAGATTCCTCAAGTAATTTGAGAAATTAATGAACAACTAAACTCCAAAGCCAAATCTGTGTAACGCCTGACATCTAATGCTTTCTATGTGTCACCTTCTATAGAGTGGTGACATCACCTGGTACCAAAGATCAGCCAATAGCAGACTGCCATTTCAGCAGCATGTTTTTCACCATTAGATGTCAGGCTTTACACAGAGTTGGGTTTAGTTACTCTTTAAACTCAGTTCCAAGGAAATGGTGAATGGGTTTCCATTTTGAATCTTCAGGGTTGCCAAGCACAGGAATTCACATTCTCTCACACACACACACACACACACACACACACACACACACACACACACTCTCTCACTACATGTGTCTTGGCAATTTGGCAACTCTGAATCTTCCAGTCGAACCATAACTTCTCCTTGTGTCCTTTTCATTATGTATTTTGGGGAAGGAACAAGGACAGGAAGCTCATGCTCTGCTCCAGGATGTTTGCAAATTGATGCATGGAAAGTAGACTAACAGAAAAAAAAAACACTTCGAAATAATCAAATTAAAATAAAATATCTCAACTCGCAATCCTTTATTTCAAACAAAGTAGAATCAGACCTGGGTTAAATTGTATTTGCAAATGCTTTTTATGTTTTTTTTAGTCTACTTGAATGCAAGATGGATGGAGTTTGCCTCATATATACATTTGTATAAAACTTTAATGTATAAAGCTCAGGAACATATTTGCAAGTTAAATTAGTTTGTTTCTCTGTGATTGAGAACTTGCCTGATACTAACTGAATTGTCCTGATACTTTAAACTCCATCCATCTGCTACAACAAGAAGGTTATAACGCTTAGGTTATAATAAGAATTATTTGCTGTTTGGCCGAGGTCTGAGGTCTTTACATTTTTAAAAGGAAGTTTAGTACATTTATTGCTGTTTTTTGTGTACTTTGCATCCTAATTTGCATGTGAAATCTCTTTGCACCGTTCTGTTAATTTTAATCACTGACCATTCACTTCTACACCTGGTGATGGAGGAATTTAATTCATATTGGGGTGGATTATGGACGATAATTCAAAGAGCCTTCACCTCCTCTTGTAGTCATGGACTCCCCCCTTGTGCACACAGAGAGCCTGCGGGTTGTGGCCTAGCTTCCTGCTCGCTCCGGGGCTCGAGGCAAACGCTCCCCAGAACGGCCAGGAAAACACTTCAGAAGAACCACAGAACAGCCTCTTAAAGCTGCATGGACACGACGAACTAGAAATGACCCCCAAAGTCTTGTTTGAAAAAGAGGGAATGCTTTACAGAGATGAAAAAAAGAAGTTGCAAGGAGTGAAAATGCATCCAGGAAAAGAAGGAGTTAAGATGCACCCAGGAGAAGTGTGCCAAGCCAGGAGGGAGCGGGGTAGTTGTGACGTTGGACGTGAAGAGTTTGGTGTCACATCGACAAACACCAAGAGCAGCTTTGACGTCAACGAAAATATCACTGATGAAAGACAACGCAGCTCTGCCTGCTGTGTTCCTGATGACGATAAAAAGGTTGAATGCCAGTTCACACAGAGTGGAAAAGAGTTGCTGGTGAATGGATGCTCTTATTCCTACTCTAAGGAGGAAGTCAAACACCGACCATGTGATGCTGGGATAATAAAAGAGGCAGAAGTGTCCAATAATCAAACATCAAAGTTGCCGATCTTTGTCAATGGCCACATCAGTTGCAAGCAGAAGTCAAAGGAATCGGTAAATGGTCAAATTAAACAAGAGCAAGTCAGTCCAGAGACCAATGCTGTAACCGAGAAACTGGAGGCCAAAAAGAGCTACGTGCTCGGATACTTCACTGGAAAGCTGTCTGAGGCGTACAGAGACGCCGGCAGACGGCTGCAGAGCACACGGGAAATCATTCAAAACGTACGAGTAGGCGAAATGAAGATGATCTTGTCTGAGTATGTCACCATGATGTCCAAAGATCTTCCTTTAATTCAGCGATTGCAGCCTAAGCCTTTGCCGGATCCTTGTCCTGTAGAAAACAAAGTCCACTTTGTTGATCTGTCTGGGGATTGCTCCTTCAGTCTTCCTCAGGCTGGCAGCCTGTCTGTAACACCAGGCAGCTCAGGATGGCCCGAGGGATCAGTGTCCTCTCTCAGAACCACGAGTCCTGAAGTGTTTAGTCAGAGGCTGGTGCAGCTCCCATCAGCCCTCTCTGAGCTGCAGTCTGTCTCGTCCCAGAAGATGTTGGACATGTTGGAGACACTGGTGCCTCAAACTCAAGGCAACAAGCTATTGAGTGTCTACTGGCTCAAAACTGCAAATTGTAAACATCCAATCCCACAACCTGGGTGCTTGCTTTTGTTAGAAAAGGACATATTTGTCGTCTCCACTGCCATGGATTCAGATGATCCCAATAAAACCTTAGCAATTTTTCACCATTTTTATCTCACAGAGGTCAAGGAGATCCAGATTAGCTTAGCAGGGCAGCATGTCCGCCTCATTGGCTGCACTGAGGACGCCATCTTGGCCGTCTTCACCCACAGCAAAGAGCTCACCCAGGAGCTCTGCAAAGCTCTACTGAAGGCTCTCGCTCCTGGAAAGTTTTCTGAAGGTACTGAAGAACATCCATTGCTCCATGAAGACCTAATGTGCCTCTCTCTGGATTGGACGGCCAGCGTCCCGGACGTCCTGCTGGATAACGGTGTTCGTGTCACCTCCAGATTCAAGAGGGTCCTCGCCGACCTGCTGTACATCGTACATGGGAACATGGAGGGACCAGACCGATCCTCCCTGGCCAACATCTGTCCTCTTCTCTACACCAGCGTCAAGCTGGAGAACTCCACCAGCCCGCATCAGGACGCCATCTCCCAGTTCCTCCTGACAGAAACTCACGTCGCTCTTCTCCGGGAGGACGGTGTGTTTCATCCCGTCCCGCGCGGCTCCAGCTTGGTTCCCATCCACCCCCAGTTCCAGGGACTCGAGCTCCGCAAACGTTCGGACATCAGATGTCTGCTTGTGAGGCAGAGCGACGGCTGCTTGGTGGTGGACATCGTGTTTACAGCTCACAACCTGCGGGCCGGACAGAAGCTGGAGTCCGGGAGAGGTTCTGCCGAGGTGCCGTCCCTCTCTGACTACAGCCGACTGTGTGACTCCTGGAAGTTATCTTTTGGCTGCACCCAGGAAGCTGTGACCGTGATTCACCATCTGTGTTCCTGATTCAAGATCCTACAGCCTGATTTCACCCTAATCATTCACTACCTAATGGTGAATGTTGATCATCTTTTTTTTGCTTCATTTTTTCCCACAAAAAAAGATAAATTATCAAGGAGTCAACCTCAAAATTATTTTCTTGGAGTGTGTTAAAGAAGTTCTGGCCATAGGAAAAAATGTTATGAGATATTATTTGAAAATGTGAATCATATGTTAATTATCTTGATCAAGTAGCAAAATGGTCGCATTGAATATCTGTTGAAAAACGCCTTTTTGTCAGCCGTCAAATGTTCTATGATAAGGTGATCTGTTTCCATGTTCTAGATAAAGAGAGCAAACTATTTTTAAAAAACATCTTTTAAAATGTTTTACATGTTGCTTTTAACTGTGCTGTTCAAATGTAATTGTGTAATTTTGCAAATTAGGACATTTTTCTTGTAAACAAATTCTAAAAGATAATTTGCCTTTGGTGAGATGAGGAAACACGGGCCGCTTCATCTCTTGAGCTGTAACCTCTTGTCACCTGTATCAGTTATATGTTACACAGCATATCGTCACCATTGAAGAATGCATTGAATGGAGGTTAACACATTTTCTCTGTATTTCTGTGTGTGTGTGACAGTCTGGAGGCCTTTTGCCTTATTCCTGTTATTTTAGTCATGCTGTCATGTTGGTTCTTGTTTAATATTATTGGTCTTACACAGTGTTTTGATGAAAGGGAGAACGTTAATGTCACTTAATTGCACAACTTGGTCGTTCACATTTTTGCAGTTGCACTTTTTTGTTAAAGTTCATTTGTAATCTATGATGTGGACAAATTAATTAATCTATACTTCCAGGTAGATTTCTCACGATGTGATTACAAAGGAAATATGATTCATATATATATTTTGAAGAAAGAATATTTAATGTGCTTTATGATTTATATTGTGTGGAAATATGTTAATTGAATTATGTAAACAGAACAATAAATAAAGATTGTACTTTGTATGAATCTTATTTTGTCAAATTTCATCTGGCAATCATAGTGAATCATTCTCAATTTCTTCTAAAATCAATGTTGAATTTGTGACAATTACTGTAATTTTTTCTGAGCCAATACTTTCCTTTCCATATGTCTTTCCTTCCCTTCTCCTCTTTGTTTCCCCGTCTTTCTCCTGGTGGCTCTGCAGCGTCTGGTCTCTGTTCCTCTTGGGAAGAGCTCCGACTGCCTGAAGGATCCGGTAAAGATTAGCATTCCTCGTTACGTCCTGCGAGGGCAGGGCAAGGACGAGCACTTTGAGTTCGAGGTCAAGGTGAGTTCTTTGACTTGTGGGTTTTTGCAGCCGCAGTGTTCACCTTCTGTTGTTGCTATTCATGATTTGATGATCTGACACCTAGTAGTTCTTGTTCTGACCTCTTTATCCATCTCATCTGTGTTGTTTCATCTCATCTGTTTGTCTCTCTGATCTGTTCATGGCCTTCATGTTCAATTCTGAATTGCTGCTCATATCTGATTTTTTTGGATGACTGTTCATATCTTTTGTAGGATGTAACCCAAATCTGATACCAATATGAATGTAGAAAAGACACAGAAAAAATAACAAAAGATGTCGCATCTGTTTTTGTACCTACGTACCTCTAAAACATGTCAGTTACAGTTTGAGCCTTTGAGTTTTGTCTGAATTGAGCCGTTTCCCCAAATACCAAACAAGTCGACTATTTGTCTTTCTTTCCATCTTTGTGTCTTGTTATCCTCCATGCTAACTCTGCTTAGCCAAGCTGACACGGGACACACAATTATGACAGTGGTCTCAGGTGAATGACGGAGGGTTTACATATTCACATGCTCCAATTTGAGCGTCCAAATACAAGTCGCATGTAGGTCACATGCCTCTGGATTTGATTTTGTAGCACAGATCCATGTGATCCAGATCAGAATTGAAAAAATGTGACTCTCATTTGACACGTAGCCTGTTTATCTACCTGTCTCTCTTTCTGTCTATCGGTTTATCTGTCTGTTTATCTGATTGTCTACCTGTTTATCTTTCTATTCATCTCATCTGAGACTTTCCTCTCTCCTCCAGATCACAGTGATGGATGAGACCTGGACGGTGTTCAGACGGTACAGCCGCTTTCGGGAAATGCACAAGAGCCTCAAATTGAAATACCCAGAGGTGAAACATTTTGCTCCGCTGTCTGCCTTCACATTTTGAAATGTGGTCCGTTCAGACCCTTTGCCACGAAGTAGTCATTACACGGGTAAAAAGTGAATAGATTTGTCTGTAAATTAAAATGGCTTGTTGTCATACTGGGTTGCAATCAGGGAAGACCACAGTACAGCTGGTGCAGAAAAATAAGTCTTATATAAATATGACAATATATTCCTTAAGTATCCCATTCTATACTTCCATTATTTGGGTTCATATGAACTAATTTTTGTATCTGAAGTTTGTGATGTGTTGGATCTGTTCCAGCTGGCAGCTCTTGAATTCCCTCCTAAGAAACTGTTTGGAAACAGAGATGAGAGGATGGTTGCTGAACGACGGAATCACTTGGAGGTTTGACATTTTGACTTGGCACTCTGCTTTAGTTTATTCATTTGCACATATAAAAATGATAAAACAAATGCCTGTGCGTCTTGCATGGCTTAGCAATAAAAGCAGTAGTGATTTGTGTGTGAAAGCGTACAAGCCGGCAAACTGACGGCTTGTTAAAGGCAGCGTGGACGGGTTTGACCTTTTGGCCGACTTCTCTGTCTGAAAGGGGTCAGAGTGTGTGGAAGTGGTGGTAGATGGGAGTTTCTGTTCCAAAACAGAGTTCAGACCAGCCAGACATCATGACAAGTCATCGCTGAGTCACTGGTGGTCAACAACACTGTCAACCCCCGCAGATATATTAGTCATTTTGTGCAATAGGGGATCTAACTTATTGTCCTGTGAGCATCTAAATAGAATAGATTTAGATTTATTTCGAACATGTTAAAAAACATTTAATTTATATTTATATATATTTATATATATATATATATGTATATATACACATACGTAAGAAAACAAAACAAGAATAACCAATCAAATTAACAGTAAACATATACAACAAATTCTCAATAAACAACATAAATAAATATTACATGTCCGAAATGGAGTAGGAAGAAGTAAAATACTTATTTGGTCCTACCCCTTTGCTAAGCTTAATCAATGAACTTACTGTTTATAGTCCAACTATCCACCCCAGTGTCCATCATACATAACTTAAATAATTACTTCTCTTACTTCAAATCAACAGTGAACAGCACTGTTACTGTTCCTGTAACAGTTTCAGCATGACTGGGCGTTCACATTACTACTACACCACTACTATTACTACAAAAGTACTACTACTATTACTTCATTTCATGCTTTTCAGTATTTTTTTTCAGCTACGACAGCGATGAAGATAGCGTATGTCTATCACATCACTGTCCAATTCATTTCCCGCTGATTGTACATTAGTTTAGTTTTTCCTTGTCAAGTCCCTGTAACCGCCATGATTAGCTTTTCCTCCGTGCTGTATGTAGGAACCAATGTTGTATATTTGTGTTTGACAAGCGCTCTGATTGGTTCACTTGAGTTGTCGCACCTACGCGTCATAGCGCATTTTCATAAAGTTGAAAATTTTTCAACTTTTGCTAATGTCTTCTCGTGTCACCAGCTGCCACTGGAAATTACTGACTTGCTGTTTCTTATGTCGCTTTTGTAGTAATAGATGTGAACGCCGGGTTGGAACCAAAACTGGGACCAGGCAAAATGTAAACTATGTCTTTGTGAGCTGTATTTAAAGGTTTTTAGCTTACAATTGGAGCCAGTGACTAACAGGTTGAAGGCTAAAAAGGGAATGCGGGAAGTCGGAAAGTAACGGGAGTAGAGCAAACGCATTGTTGATTTTGTTATTTTCATCGGATTTGTTGACGATAAGAAATGAATTTAAAAACACCAGCCGTATCCTTTAACCACAACACCACTACTAGAAAACACTAGTGGGGAAACTGAGTTAACAGCCCGTTCTCCTCCTGTTCCTCGTCTCCAGCGGTACCTGAAGAACTTCTTCCGGGTGATGCTGTCCTCCTCCTCCAGCTCTCCCCTGAGAGCCGACGCCGACGGCGGTTTGCAGCTTTCCAAACACGCCGTCTGCGAGTTCTCGCCGTTCTTCAAGAAGGGCGTGTTCGACTACAGCAGCCACGGCACCGGCTGACGGTCTGCGCCGCCGTTTTCACCAAACCAAAAACTGTTTCGGTGCCTTTCCCGGGCGGCGGCCTGGGAGGTTCGCCTCAGCGGGTCGGAACAGGAGGGGGATTTGCAGGTCAGTTTCCTCTCCAGCCTTGTGTCAGTCGACAAGAGGAACATCTCAAACATATCAGGTGCTGCTCAGCTCTTAGTCCATATGCAAACAATATCATGAAGAGGGGTCAAGAAGTCACTCATGGACTGGAAAGTAGTAAATCCAGCATTGCTGCGTATGTTTAAAGGGTTTCAATCCAACATGCTACACATCCATTTTGGAGAAAGATATTACCATAAGTTCATTGCTCAATATTTTAAAAACACAGGTGGTGATATCTTCTAAAATGTTACTATTTTGTAAGCAAACCTCTTCAGATAGCCAATAGCTTCAGAAATATTAATCATTTTATCGGAGTAGGTGTTCAGTTTTTTAAAAGGTTGATTTCTCATGTTGGAATGAAACACTTCATTTGTTGTGAAGGCATGCTATACATCAGGCAATAAACAACTATATTAAATATATTTAGATGCAGCTATGATATTTACGGCTACTCCATCACCCATCTGGTGACGGCTTTTCGTGACGGGTGCAGACTGGTCTTGGGCAGAGCAAGGCTCTGACGCTGCCAGGGTTAGAGGTTCAATTCCCTGTGTAGCTCAGTGGGGGGGAAACTCTGTGGCACCCTGCAGCTCCTCCAGGTGCCGGAGTCAAAACCAACTGAAGAAGTTAAAAGATTTCAGCTGCTCCTGGAGAACCAGTGGGCTGGAAGATGAATTCCTTTCATTTCTTCAGGTCGGTGGGCAGAGCAAGGCACCGACGCTGCCAGGGTGACGAGTTCCATTCCCAAACTGAAAATGTCTGCACTCCTGTTACTGTAAAGCGCTTGGACTTGGGTTGTGGTCAGTTTTCTAACAGTAAGGGGAACGACGCCCCGCTGTGGCTCCTGGTCTCACTGAATAATAACACAATACAACAATAATAACAGTTCACCATCAGTGCTTTGTGTTGTTTTAATGCTGCTAGACGCTGAGTGTAGACTGAGGAGCTGCAGTTTTTCAGTGCACCACAAATCACTCATATGAACAAATGAACTATGTGGAAATAATGTTAATATACTGACTGATCTTTGATGACACAACAGTGGCTAGCAACAGTTTTTATGTAAAATACACCTGGTTTATCAGTCACATCCAAAGATGGGGCTGTAACAGAGAAAAGCGTCCCATCTCCTCAAATTGAGACGACGCTGATTCGCTTCACCTGATCATTTTAGGTGTCGTGTGGTCGCTGGTAGGCAACCTAAGACCAAAATATACAAGTTTCTCCTGAACAGCAGCGAGCGAGCGAGCGCTTCTTCCAGAGGAAGCTGGACTCACCAGAGTCTGAGCCTCTTCACCTCCTCCACCCCACCTCACACCAAGAAGACCAAACTGAGTTTACTGATGTCACATTACATGACTTCTGGGTAATGAAGTCCTTCAAACTTTCAAAAATCCAAACAGTTACACCTCACTGCCACTTGGGGCCGCCAAAGTGCGAAGTTGCGTAGTGCAGCTTTCATACAGCAATGATACCCGAGAGGGGGTTCTTTACTGTGATTGGAGGTGTGAGGTCATCTCGTTAACTTCACCGTGACGATGGTGATGAAACATGTAGGAGCCGCCGCTGAATACTGTCAGCAGCACCAAAGTCCCAGGAGTCACAGTAAAGAACGTCCTCAACGGTATTACATCTTTTATACGATTATCATGAGTTGGCATAGCAACCAGTAAAGCAGGACTAGCCGAGCTTCATGGGAATTATCAGTACGGGTGGAACGGGTCTTTGACCAATCAGATTTCTCAGAAAGTGAAAGTGTGTTATTACCCACAGAGCATTTCTCACTCAGCACAGTCCATAGAGACGTAGTGTTCATAATAGAGGGAATATTTTGCCCTAACAGTAGCTCAAAGTGTTCACAAAAGCACAGCATACACTGCAATAACAGATTATGTTTGTTTTTTTAATGACTAGAAGCTGTGAGAACAATAGTGTCATCTTTCCTCAGCGAGCTGCAGCGAGTCACACCTCAAGTCTTCCACATTTAGCAGGAACAGAACCGTTCTGTGTTGGTCGCTGTAAGAACTGTTAAACCAGGTTTGTGTGTAGACAGGTTCCACTTGAGCACTTGGGAATCAGGTTTATCTGATCTTTACAGCGAGGAAACACCAAAATCTGACTGAACAGGAACAGGATCGCTGTGTTTTTGACTCTGCCTTGCCTGTATTTGCAGGTTGTTAAGTTTCATTTGACTTTGCCTGAATACAAACAGCCTACCACTGACTGCTTCTTTCATAAGCCATATTGTATACATAGAATGTATATTTGAATGTTAACGTGCATAGTTTTCTATATGATATGCTTGTATAAATGCAATGTATAAACTATTGACATTGAATGTCATTAAAGGGAATGTACATTTTGACCATTTTGGATGATTTTTTTTCAGGTGGTGAACACTAACTGTTTGTTTTGTATGTTCATGAACAAAATCCCATTCTGTTTTTGTCTATTTTCAGACACTCAAGTGAGGCAGAATTAGAGAGAAATAGATATTAAATTGAACTTTTTTTTTTTTTTCAATATTTAATGTTTCTTGAAGCGGAAAGCGTTTTGCATCACGGACACTGCCTGCTTGTGTTGTATTCATGTCCTGTCAAACCACTTCAATACAAGAAAACTACACAGAAGCCAACTTGTAAAGTCTACTGTTTTATTGAAGTTGTGACTGATGCATTTATGGAATTAATAAATGTTGTACAACTTCTGCAGAGGTTTGTCAGTCACTCAAAAAAATCAGCTGTTGTGGGAAAAACCTTTCAGATGTTCATCTTTACCTGTGACTCATGGCAGATGTCTTGAGTCTGACTTTTATTCACTTAGTCAGAGTATCCAGGACAATTATAGAACAGATATGTTTCCACTGACACTGCACAATATATAACCTTAGTTTGTATGGCACTTTTCAAGAGTTACAAAGGGCCTTAGAGGCATTAAAGCAAACTTAAATAAAAGCCACTAAGATGAGCAACAGTCAGGCATGAATTAAAAACAAAGTTACAAAGGAATAAAATGGGCAAATCCAGCAGAATAAAACAGGTGAACTGCATCTCTAAAAATGTCTTTTATGGAGTGATTTAAAAGTTGACACTGACTTTGTACAAAAATGTACAAAATGTGAGTAGAGACACCAAAAACATATAATGAGCAGATTATGTGGCCTAATCTGCAGTGAAACTACAGATGAACAAGGGGATTTGTGCTATTGCTAGACGATTTATCGATCTGCCAGTAAAGCGGGACGATATTGGCCTTTTAATGAAAATCTGATATTTGCTTGTCAACATCATGCTATGCTGATATGATGCAGGTGACAATATTTTACTCTACAGTCAGTAAAACCTGCAGTGAAACCTGCCTCACCTGCCTTAAAGAGCTGCTGATCCACCTAAAACAAATTTCACTAATGTTTCAGTGGAGAGTTTTAGTGTCCCATGATGGTCTTAATGCTGTTTCAGAGGCTTTTCACCCTAACAAGAAAGAAAATTCTAGAGGAAACAATGAATACTTGCACTTTTTTTGACATGATAATGATCAAATTGAAGATATTAAACATTACCACAAAATATCAGCTACCGGCAGCTGCAATCCAAAGTATTGGTACCGACCTTCAAACATCCATCTCAGTCGAACCTTAATTTGTCCCCTGGACACTGCAGGGTAAAACCTAAATGAAAGCCAACTTGATGGAATTTAAACTTAAAAAGTCTTTGATTTTCCTAATCACACTCTCTTCTAACAATCTTATCAGATCTCTGCAACTCTGCAAAATGGCAGCAGCGGTCTTTAATGTAACTATTATTGAGTGGGGAGAAGTATGCTTAAAGGCAATCCTAACCCAGCCCACAGCAGACTTGGGTATCTCAGGTCATTGGTGGATTCTGGGCGAGATAATACACACACTCCACATTGCCGCGTCCTTTAGTTTTCAGCTTGTTGAGCTTGGCGTACGGTTGATCATTTGGCGGTGTGGAGGTTCCTAGGGTTTCAGTCACGTCGGTCCAATAATACGGACTCTCAACGCCAGGCTCCCTCCTCAGCCGGACCTCGCTGTCCTCGATCTCCTCATAAATCACCTCGGCCACGGTTTTGTCCACGTCGGTGTTCTCCACAGCTCTCTTCTTGGAGCAAAATCTCAGGGTTAAGATGCCCAAAAGCACCAGCGCCGCACCGATGACGACACCAACGGGTACTTTCCAAACGTCTGAGTATTGCTGGCCCTCTGGCTCGTCTTCATCCTCCACTGGATCCGGTCCCTTCAGGTTTGGTCCCTGGGCAGATCTTGACCCGTCGTTTCTCGGTGTGCTGCGGCCCACCAGTTTGGGATCTGTGGTCACAGTCAGATATTCTGCTTTTTTCTCATTACAAAGGTAAAAGCCAGCATCAGGTTTCTTAACCCTTGTTATTACCAGTGACTTATTATCTGCCAAGGAACTATAGCGTTTGTCAGGTCCATCGTCCTTTCCATCTTTAATGGTGAGAAGTTCCTCCCTGAGGCCATTTCTGTAGCGGCTCCACCTCACCGCCTCACTGGCCACAGCATGAGGACAGCTCAGTGTCACCGTTTGGTTCTCCAGCACAATAACCTCCAGACCCGCGTCTGCCAAATAAAACAGATACAATTAAAGAAGTACGACAAAAGTTTGTCCTGTTGGTCAACTTAGCTGTTAAGTGATAAGAACGTAAACACCAAAATAATAGATCATCAGCTCTGGTGCTCCATGTTAACACTTTAGTGTACACCATGTTGAGTGATAGTAGCCTCCATGCTAACACTTTAGCATACACTATGTTTACTGACCAGATGTCCCCGTTTTCCAGGCACAGTCCCTGGATTTGGTGTTTATGATTTTAATGCAATCTGGACGATTACTTTATTTCTCCTATAAATTAGTAAGGGGGCTTATGATTTCTGTCAGGTTCCAGAATATGCCTATGTGGCAAAGTATTTGTAATTTCTGAATCATACAGCATCAGTAGTAGAATTGACAGAAATGGGAGTTCGCTGAAAAACAGGTTATCATTGATCCGTACTGGATTGAAATGATTGATTCACTCCAGTTACCAAACCTCCTAGTAGTCTGATATTAATTGTCAGTAATTTTCACTGTTTATCCTGGTAAAATTTCCAGCTGAAATGACCCACTGTATTGTATGAGTGAACTCTGATGTCCTGGGGTCATTTAAATCATTTTAATGACTTTGACTTGGTATTAATTTAAACATGTACTCCTTAGTAATGGTAGGCTCCATGCTAACACATTAGCATACAATATGAAAACACTAACTTTAATAGTTTTCATTTATGGTGTTTCTATTTAAATCCTATCCTGTGCTGCAGTCATGGCCTGATTTCCCCTCGGGTGTTTATAAAGTTTATATTATCTCCAATTTAAATCAATATTATGGATGCAGCAGGGCGGTTTTGAGCAGAAATAATTCTCCATGGAGATCTGAAACGGCTTCACATCTGCTCCATTACTTTTACTGTATATCTTTAATATTGCCCCAGGCTGACAGCCTGGTTACACAGCTACACCACAGGGAGGAGACAAAGGGTACAAGAGGTACCTGTTGTGTCCATGACAAAATGCTTGGCTATCACCTAGACTCAAAGCTCAGTGGGGACACTCATATTGAAGAGGAGGAGGCTGCTGTGAATTTGATAAGGGACCTGCAGAAACCACAACATCCCCTGCATGATCTGATCTGTTGCCACCAACGCACAGCTGTATTGCCAGAACAAGAAACCAAAACAAACGACTGAAAAATCCAACTCTGCATACTGCAGTTAGGCTAATTAATCAAGCATCTTAAAAGAGCTTGTCAATTTTTTATAAAGCAGGTGATGAGAATATAGTTTGTGTATACTTGCCTCCTTTTTGATCAACTGTTTAGGAAGTAACTATTTAAATCTATTTACCTATTTATGTTTTTGTTTTATCACTTTGAACAGTTCTCTAGAGGCTACATTGTCATGTTTTAAAATATAGTCTGAGCTCCACTTATTCTTAGTAATCTTGTATGTAAACATACTTCTAATTTTTATTTATTTATTTTATCTTGTCTTGTTTCACGTGTACAAATGTGCCCTTTTTATCTTTATGTTTTATGATTTTAATGTTTTTGATGTAAAATTCTGCATAGTTTTCAGTATACCTTACTGCAAGCATGAATTAATAAAAGTCAGTCATTTCAGAGCAACCAGATGTACATCACATATTGATCACATGTCTGATGTGTATATCTTGGAATGGCCTGCTTGTTAACACAATATTTCTGGCGTTAAGCAAAGCTCTGAGCTCTACTTTAAACATGGTGAAGATGAAAGACTAATAAAGTAGATCTTCTTACCAGGGGAGCTGTAACAGAAGCATGTGGTGAGCAGAAAGGCGAGGTAACGAAACATCTCTGCAGCCTGGGCATGGATGTGCTGAACTGAACTGAGCTGAACTGAACTGAACTGAGCCTGAGACACTGGTTATGTGCAGCTGTGGGAAGCCGCAGCTGAACTTTCATCTATGAGGAACTGGACTTCTGACTAATGCTGAGAGGGTGTGGTGACACATGCTGAACTTGGCATCAGCTGACAGAAATAGTTTGTTATGGACAGTTCATACTGAAAGTTCAGGCTGGGAATGTATGGGAAAATACCTTGATAATACTAAGGTCTTGAAACATTTGGGAATCGCACCAAAATGCCTGGAAAAGGAAAAAAAACTACTAAAAACTGATGAAACATGTCTAAATATTTATATTTTATGTCATTTTACGTACGGTTAGGGTTTGTGATTATCATACTTGTGAAGAATAATGTTCAGCTATAGAGTGATAATGTTAGTCATATTGTCCAGTTGGTATCAACATTCAGTTTCAATATATTTGTTTTTGCAGCTTTCAAAAGATTAACTTCAATAGTTTGTTAGAAGCAAGAGTGGAAGTGACTAATTACATTTACTCACATTACTGTAATTGAGTAGCTTTTTTGTGTATTTGTACTTTTTTGAGGTTTTTTTTGTCCTTCAGTCCATTTTAAATCCATCCATCCCAGAACAGATTGTGTCTCTCCATCAGCAGCAGAAACTGGATCAACGTAAACTGACAAACTGTGGATCCATTCACAGTGACAAGAGGAATCTGACTTTACTTTGTTTCTGCACTTTATTACCTCCGCCAAGGAGGTTATGTTTTCGGTACCGTTTGTTTGTTTGTTTGTTTGTTTGTCTGTCTGTTTGACTGTTAGCAGGATTACGGAAAAACTACTGGCCCGGTTTTCATGAAACTTCGTGGAAGGGTGTAGCATGGGCCAAGGAAGAACCCATTAAATTTTGGAGCGGATCCGGATCCGACTCACGAACAAGCAATAATAGCACGAACCTTGGCGGAGGTCTGCGCTCTCCGAGTGCCCTTCTAGTTTCTGTTTCCAGTGAAAAGAATCTAGTTTGAACTCTGTCCTCTCTCCTTTTAGAATCACATGGAAAAGATCACAGCTAACAACGTTCTCTGTTCTAAAGATTTTGGGGTGAACTATTCCTTTAAGTCAGGATCAGTTCCGAGCTCTTCCTCATCATCTGCTGTTGTGTATTCATATCTAACAGAAAACCTGCCTGCCAGGAGAAAACATGAGGCTCTCACATCTGTTGTCATTACTCAGGTTTATTGCAGTATTGCAGTATTGAGTATTACAGGACGGTGGTTGGTTTTTACCTGGCTACAAAACACAGTTATTTAAATAAAACACTATTTACAGCACGCAGCAGGCCAGCGGCTCAGCTCTTCTCTGTGGACGTCGGCTGGCTGATCTTCGATAAATCCCCGAACGACGCGGTGGCCGAGCCTCGCTTCGCCGGTTTGGCCTGGCAAAGAAAACACAGACCGTTTCAAATAATGATATAGGACATTTTCATATAAATAAATGTCTGTTTCGCTGCTCTCTGTCACCGATTGTTATAACACAACAGTGATTCAACCAATATTATTCATAAGTTCATAAAGCTTTTCCATTGTCTGTTCTAAACACCCATGAGCATTAGCATGAGCCACCATGGCTGGACACACTGTTTGATTGACAGGTGATCTTTGAGAAGTGCAGTGCAAAAACACCACGGCAATGACTGCTTAGCACCAAAGATGGAGACGCTAAAAATAACTTACTTACTTAATCCTCTTCGTTCCCTGTGGAACATAAGGCTGCGACTACTCGTAGTTTCTGTAACAGGATGTTTTTTTACGGGGTGGAGGTGTTAGCCCCACGCCCAACCGCTAAAAATCAACTTGCAGATTATCGTCCCCATTTCAGCTGAACTTCTTCTTTACCTGTGACTCATGAGGCTTCCAGCCAATCATGTAGAGGATCTCGAAGGTGGCGGGAACGGACCCGTCCTCGTTTCCATACATCTCTGAAACAGTTTCAAACAAACAATATCATCTTTTCTGCTGATTTCACTGATCAGTTCCTCCTCTCTGGTTGAAGAAGTGTGTTAATCAGTGAAATCAGCTGCTGTAGTGTTTGGTTGGACTGAAAACCTGCAGACTCCTTCGGTCACAATGGCACATGGTGGAGGTCTACTGATCAATAGCTTATCATCTAATCAATGATGAAACGTAATTAGTATAGTTAGGTAGATTTGTGCTGTATTGGACTAAAGTTTACACATAAAGGTGTGCAGTCTGTTCTGGTCTGCTGTATTTAAAGGTGATATGTTCAGCATTTTAACATCAATAAATCATTATCACATTAACTTTGAGACAGACTACACAGCACCTTTAAGTTTCATCTTCTCTTATCTTAGCCAAGTTTGTCCATTAACTTGTCCGATAAACAGAATATAATGTGCTCTTTAATTGCATGTGATTCAAGTAATAAAAAAATAAAAACATAACACTTTGCTGAATCTCTGATGTCATGATATCTGTGCTGTTCTGAACTCTAGTCTGTTCAGGACTGCAGTAAGTTCTGGTCCTGCTGCTGTCTATCTACAGAGAAGGAAGTGAAACAGTAAAGTCTTTCTAATATTGGCTGAGAAACATTTATTTTGGGTGCTGTGGATAACAGCAGTGCAGATGACGGTAAGGAAGGAAAGATTGACCGCATGGAAAAAAAGACAGAAAGAAGAGAAGAGTCAACACAACAAAATCATTGCAGTCGTTACACACTGAGTGAAACGATTAAAAGTTTTTCAGATTGTCCTGTTTGTCAGATTAACCCACTAAGTAATGAGAACACAAACAACAAAATGATCCATGCTAACCATTTAGCATACACTATGTGGAGTGATAGTAGCCACTAGCATTATCCAAAGTAAGAAGAGTGTCTTTGTGGTAATAGAAAGTTGTTAGTGGTTTTTATTGTATGGCCTGTGGATTCATACATTTAAAAAAATAAATATCATTAACTCTATGTGGAAACAGGAAAGTAGTTCCTGCTAGTTCAATGCACTACCTTGTTTTTATATCATATTCTATGTAAATTTTACCAATCTCCTACACAAAACTGACAGACTGAACCGCATATTTAACTTCTCATTTTATCACTTTTGAGATACTGTACTGAGATACTGTAACTCTAGTGTTAGCATGGAACTACTATCGCTCAACATAGTGGATGCTAAAGAGTTAGCATGGAGCACTGGAGCAAACGATCTACTGGGAACATGTGGATGATTTTGGTGTCTGTGTTCTCATCAGTTAACAGGAAACTTTACCAATAAGCCAAACTCCCAAAATCTCTGTGTATTCCTTCAGGACTTACCTTTATAAATGGCTGCTGCTGCTAAGATGGTGTCTCTGTGCAGCAGCGACCTTCTGTTCCAAGCACAGTTGCTCTCCCCCATACCTGCAGAAGATGAAAATAAAAGATAAAAACACTGTAGATTAGCCACTTACAGTTAGCCAAAACCTGAGAGTGCAGTCCGTGTCTTGCTTATAAAGAATGAACCACAGAGCCACAAACTACACAGACCAGAAGTTGGCTGAGCGGTTCAGGAGCCTGAAGACAGGTTTAAGGCTTTTTAAGATTTTTTGGAAACACTTTACATTACAGCACACAGATTACAGGGTAATAACTGCATAATTGCATAGAAATGATCAGAAAGTAACTGGTAATTTATGGTAATAATTAGCATTAGGAATTATTAGCATGATAACAGTACTACATCAATTTCCTTCTCTCTTGAATGGAAATTCCCTATTTTAGTTCAGAAGAAGGCTGAGGTTGTTACAGTATTGTTACCCAATACCCGTTATGAAAGTACTAGAAACACATGGTGTAACATGACTGTTTGTATTTAAGACATTTTGAAAAATTCATTACCTCTTCCTAACCAGGACTTTCTCTGATGTTTCCCACAGCCACAACCTCACTGCTGAGGAGGCGTGTGTTGTGACACAACATGTCACAACATGTAAAAACTCTTTTTGAAAGTAACAGACGAGCTGCTGGGCTTCCAGAACGAGACCAAGCTGGTTTACATCTGAGTCCGCTGCTCAGTCCAAACCATGAGCAGCAGTGTTTCTGTTCTCCATGTGAACTCTGACACTTAATGATGCTGCCGACCCTCGTTTGAGTGACATATCTGACAACCAATAAAACTTAAAGCTGAAGGGGTCGTCCTGCTGGCTCAGCAGTCTGAGGAGCGTACCATGTGACCGCGATGTCCTGGGTTTGAATCTGGCCCAGGACCTTTGTCGCGTGTCATCTCCCTCTCTCTCTCCTAGTCTTTCCTGTCTATCTCTACTGTAAAACTATAACAATAAAAGCCAAAAAGCCCCAAAAATAATCTTTAAAAAAACAAAATGAAGGCTGAAAGGTTGAGTGTATCCTGACTGGAGCTCGTTGTTCAGCTCTGTCTCAGGTTTCCAGACCGTCTCCAGCTCTCCAGACTGGATTTTAAAAACTTACATTTTTTTTTTTAGATACTTTAAGACTCATTCAGACATTTTAAGAACCCCTGATACCCTGCTGGTCCCTCAGAGGGTCCCAGGCAGTCCTCACCAAACTGAAAGATCGTTTTATTTCATTATTATTATTTAATTTATCGCATGTTAGTAAAAACACAGACTGTGTAAGAATGTGTATTTTGATACTGGGCTTCATTCTGTCCAGGGCAATCGCTCCATTCACAAAGCTGACAGTTCTGAATTTCTGCACTAAATCATATCTGACAACTACAATCATCTGTGATAAGGGTCCATGTCATGTGACCTGCTGTCTGTCTGTGATTGGCAGCACAGTGTGTTTGCAGCAGACTGTACCTTGTAAGTCCGTCATGACTTCTAAGATCCCCGGATAGTGAACCTGGATCTCATCAATGTCCTGCAACAGAGACGGGACTGGATTTATTTAATGATTTAACACACATGAAGCAGAAATAAAATCATGTAGGATGCAACGTGTTCTCATACACACACACACACACACACACACACACACACACACATTTATGGAAAATGTGTTATGTATTTATTCTCTCTCTTGTTTTTATGTTTTGTGTTCTTTGTTTTCTGTAAAGCTCGATGCGACAAACCTGTTTTCTAAAAGCGTTCTGTAGGTTAACTTAACTGAATTATTAGCATTCTTCATCATATCCTTTTATTAGACGAGAGTGCGAGAGAGGAGAGTGGGTGAGGGGTTAAAAAAAGGGGGGGGGGGGGTCCTATCACCATCTAATTGTTCTGTGCGTTTAAATTTTTTTGTTTTTATTAGTTTTTTACTTAATTGTATATTTCTATATTCATATATACATGTGTTTCTTTAAAATGTATTTATAATGTAGTTATGTTTATCTGTTATAAAAGCATTACATCATTATATATGGATTTCTGTTAAATTGCTCAAATAAAGATAATTGAAAGAAAAAGTGCATTACAGAAAACTGTATGTGTGTGTGTGTGCGCGCGCGCATGTGTATGTGTGTACGTGTATGTGTGCATGTGTGTGTGTGTGTGAAAGTGTTTGCTTGTGTCAGTAATAGTTTCAGTTCAGCATCATCACAGATTTCACTTCTCTATTAACCAAGACACTTCACTGTGTTCAGAGTGAAACTAAATCAGTTTTATTTTTACTGCTTCATCCTTACTGTATTTGGCTTTTTTATTCTTTAACCCTGTTTGTAATTCATGTCTACACTTTTCATTATCTCTGTTATCAGGATTTTATTCATATTTTTTTATTGTCTGTAAAGCTATTTGTCACTTTGTTTTGAAAAGGTCTGCACATTTAAAGTTTAGTATTATTTTATTGGTTGTTGCTTCATTGTCTGTTAAACACTTTGTAATCACAGTATGAAAAGGTCTGTACACATTAAGTTTATTATTCATTTGTTTTATTGTCTGTACAGAATTTTGTAACTTTTTTTTCAAAAGGTCTGGACAAATCTTACATTTTTTACTACTGATTTATTATTTGTGAAGGGCTGATCTGAAAAGGGTTAAACTGCATAAGATGAGTTCATTACAGCTGACAGCAAACTTCAAGAGTCCAGTATCAATTTAATATCTTAAAGAAAACTAAATATCTAGGACTTTTCAATGCAATATGGTTTTAATAGGATCAAAACTTGGTAAGAGCATCATGAGTTTGATTTCTATAATCAGTTTCAACTTCAATAAATTCAATCATTCCATACAAATTCAGAAAACAGAATTTAAATTCAGTCGTCTGCTGGAACAAATCTCATCACTTTCAATCTAAGTCATTTACACAAACACAAGATCTCAAGTCAAGACTTTAGAAACCTTTTCAAGTCATCAAAGTACAAGTCAAGTCTCAAGTCTTCTCTTCAGGCATCAAGTCAAGTCTCAAGTCACCAGAACCCTTGTTACAAGCTGTTTCCAGACAGTGAACTGACAGAGTGTTCAGTAACAGAGGTGGAAAGTAACTCAGTACATTTACTCAAGTACTGCACTTCAGTACAGTTTTGAGGTACTGACACTTTACTTAAGTATTTCCATAGTATTTCCATCCTGTGAGACTTTCTACTTTTCCTCCTCTACATCTCAGAGGGAAATCTTGTTCTTTTTCCTCCACTACATTTATCTGCTGGCTGGAGTTACTAGCTACTTTGCAGAATAAGGTTTTACACACAAAACATACGATAAGCTCATAAAATATGTTGCATTGTTAGAGTTTAAACTCCCAACAGTATATGGAGCAGTTAGACCGACAACATTAAAATACTTCTGACAGGTTCATGCTTCAATAATTTAACTCTCTGACAGAATGACGACTTTTACTTTTCATACTTCAGTTCATTTTACTGCTAATACTTCTATACTTTTACTGAAGTAAACTTTTGAATGCAGGACTTTTACTTTTAATGAAGTGTTTTTCCATTATGGTATTGCTACTTTTACTTCAGTAAAGGATTTGAGGACTTTTTAACCAAACCCTTTAATTTTATCCCTGAAATGTCCTGAATTTCTCCATTACATAAACATTAATTATCCATTAAAAATAATATAGCTTTAAAAAAGTAAGGTTAGTATCATGGGTTTATAAGGGGTTTATTCATGGGTTGATTCACAGAGACTAGTAATTAAGGGATTTTTCATGGAAATTAATGGAAAGTTCCTGTCTCCCTGAATTTTTCATTAAATTAGAAAGTAAGGAGTCAAGATTAAAGGGTGTTTAAGGAGGTTTTTGATGGGATCTCCTCCATTAATAACTCCCTTAATTAATTTGAAGGGGATTTTGCATGAATTAAGGGGTGAATTAATGTAAATGAATGAAAATGTGAGGTTATTTCCAGGGACTACTGGTTGGTAGAGGCTGTGCAGCAGTGTGTGTGTGTGTGTGTCCTCACCACAGTGAGCATGCTGAAGCCGGCCTGGCCCAGCAGGTTGCCCAGGTCGGTGACGGCGGTGTAGGGCGAGACGTGGGGGGAGAAGCCCCCCTCCCGCTCCGTCTCGGCCAGCTGCAGCGAGCAGCGCAGCTCGTACAGCGTCTCTCCGCCCGCCATCGCCCCGATGAACACGCCGTCCGGCTTCAGCACCTGCTGGATCTGAGGGGGGAAATCAAAACCTGGTCCACACAGGGTTCCTACAGGACCAAACCTCATGATGTATACACCCAGTATCCACTTCATTAGGTACACCCCCCTGTTCACCCAGCCACAGCTCTGTGTGACTCTGGTAGTGTCTTGGGTTGTGTCTCTTCCTCCATGATAAAACCCCAAATCAGTGATTCTGTGATCTGTTGCTCCGGTAGAGGAGACTGGAGAATTGTGTTTTTTTTCTCTCTCCCTTCACTGCCATTGTCTGGAGGAACAGTCTGAAAATCACTTCTAGCACATAAAGGAACACCGACAAAGCAGATTCTGACAATATATAAAAAACTAGTCAGGCGTTTTACATTTCAGGCATTTAACTGACACCAGACCAGTGTTACAGTAGTAAATCAATAGGAGGGTGAACTATGACCTCCAGTGGGGGATCATCAGAAGGCAAGCAACCACTGATATGAACAAAATCAATAATATTCTCAGAAAAGCATTAATTTAATTGTTTCCTCTTAAGAACCTATCTTCATATAACTCACATCGGCTTGATTCTAGTTTTTAAAATATATATGTATTTTTTGCTAGGCTTTCTGTCGTTTATTATTGTGTTCTATCACTGTGCAAATAGTTCAACAAAACTTATTATTAATGTTATTATGGAGAATTGCTGTGATCCTGACCTGTCTGAGCGCTCCAGGCAGGTCATTGATCCAGTGCAGACTGGAAGAAGAAAGAGAGACGAGTTTACATTAAAATAAATCACATGAAATGCAGAGAGTTCACTGCTGCTGCTATAATTACTGTATAGTTACAGTAAACAAAGCAGTCCATCAGTGGTCAGCCTGTCAGCCTCTACCAGCCTCTACTCTGCATCCTCCATAGTTTCTCCACCTGGTGGATCTGGAGGGAAATCTGCTGGATCGCTTTACGGCACAAAACAGGAAGAGGTTCTGTTCTTCCAGAGCAAATGGAGCTAAAGCTGAAAGAGTTTCTGGCAGCAGATGGTGGAAGGAGGGAAAGGAAGATGGAGAAATCACTTCCAACATGTTGATCCTCTTCAGGGAGGGGGAGGGGGGGCAGGAAGCAACGGAGCTGATGGGAAATGTAGTCTTAAACTACTACTACTACTACTACATAGACATAACAGAATGCTTCACCTCAAGCTGCTCACCACCAGGTCGAAGGTGTTTTCTTTAAAAGGCAGAAACTCCTCGTCGGCCAGAACACAGTGAGTCGGGATCTCACACTCTCTCTTCTGTTTCTGAGGGTTGGAACAATAAAATCAAAACTAAAATACTTCATATCATCCATTAGTATTAGTGTCCATTAGTATTTCAAAAGTGCAGATGACTTGTGAGGACGTGTGCAGACAACATGTGAAAGTTGCCTAGTGCAGCTTTAAAAATGTCACTATTATATAAAGAAACGCTTCAAGATCCTTAATAACTACTTTGGAACACATTGTTGATCCCTGTAGGGAATCCACTGGTTGTGTTTAGTGAACTCGACCTGGGTTTGATGTGTGTGATCATCTTCATTATTCCTCTCACTCACCAGAGTTTTGTCTGAGATGTCAGTCAGGAAGAGACGCTCCACAACGTCCTGCAACCAGCAGATACAAATCAAATGAAGAATATTCAAGTCTTTTCAGAAGGGAGCAGAGAGACAGATATGGATAGAGACTGAGCTGTACAGACAGACTGGAGTTCAGTTCTACAATCATTTCAGGAATAATCTCATTGGTTGAGTTAAACCTCAGTGGGCGGAGCCAAAGAACAACAGCTTTTTGGAGCACAAGTTAGTTAACTGGCAAACTTGGATGGCAAAGAAGAAACTCAGGTCAAAAATAAAAAAATATATAAACTGCAATTTTTCAGTCATGATCTTGGCATTCATGATGTTGAAGCTCAGCAGCTAGCTAACTAGCTAACCTAGATAACTTGAGTGCTAGGCTTCATAATATTAGCTTCCTCCTCTCTTACCTCTTGGCTTTTTCACTGAGCTTCAGTCTAATGTTATAGACAGAAAATGTGTGGTTCTTTGGCTCCGCCCACTGAGGTTTAACTCAACCAATCAGATTATTTCTGCCTCTGAAAAATGTTTGTATAACTAAAACAAGTCTGCCTACCACATATACAGGTGTGTGGACTGACCCACTGATACTGTACAGGTGTATGGACTGTACCACTGATACTGTACAGGTGTATGGACTGTACCACTGATACAGTACAGGTGTGTGGACTGTACCACTGATACTGTACAGGTGTGTGGACTGTACCACTGATACAGTACAGGTGTGTGGACTAACCCACTGATACTGTACAGGTGTATGGACTGTACCACTGATACAGTACAGGTGTGTGGACTAACCCACTGATACTGTACAGGTGTATGGACTGTACTACTGATACTGTACAGGTGTGTGGACTAACCCACTGATACTGTACAGGTGTATGGACTGTACCACTGATACAGTACAGGTGTGTGGACTAACCCACTGATACTGTACAGGTGTGTGGACTGTACCACTGATACTGTACAGGTGTATGGACTGTACCACTGATACTGTACAGGTGTGTGGACTGTACCACTGATACTGTACAGGTGTATGGACTGTACCACTGATACTGTACAGGTGTGTGGACTAACCCACTGATACTGTACAGGTGTATGGACTGTACCACTGATACTGTACAGGTGTGTGGACTAACCCACTGATACTGTACAGGTGTATGGACTGTACCACTGATACTGTACAGGTGTGTGGACTAACCCACTGATACTGTACAGGTGTATGGACTGTACCACTGATACTGTACAGGTGTGTGGACTGTACCACTGATACTGTACAGGTGTATGGACTGTACCACTGATACAGTACAGGTGTGTGGACTAACCCACTGATACAGTACAGGTGTGTGGACTGTACCACTGATACTGTACAGGTGTGTGGACTGTACCACTGATACAGTACAGGTGTGTGGACTGTACCACTGATACTGTACAGGTGTGTGGACTGTACCACTGATACAGTACAGGTGTGTGGACTAACCCACTGATACAGTACAGGTGTGTGGACTGTACCACTGATACAGTACATGTGTGTGGACTGTACCACTGCTACAGTACAGGTGTGTGGACTGTACCACTGATACAGTACAGGTGTGTGGACTGTACCACTGATACAGTACAGGTGTGTGGACTGTACCACTGATACAGTACAGGTGTGTGGACTGTACCACTGATACTGTACAGGTGTGTGGACTGTACCACTGATACAGTACAGGTGTGTGGACTGTACCACTGATACAGTACAGGTGTATGGACTGTACCACTGATACTGTACAGGTGTGTGGACTGTACCACTGATACTGTACAGGTGTGTGGACTGTACCACTGATACAGTACAGGTGTATGGACTGTACCACTGATACTGTACAGGTGTGTGGACTGTACCTTGCTTAAATGCTCTGCAATGTGACTTTTCCCACAGCCGATGTCCAGAGCCAGAGGAAACGTCCTGCAGAGACAGGAGGAGAGAACCAATCAGAACAACCTGAGCGACTCACCTGTCAGACCTGCAGCTTGTCAGACCATCAGACCTGCAGCCTGTCAGACCATCAGACCTGCAGCCTGTCAGACCATCAGACCTGCAGCCTGTCAGACCATCAGACCTGCAGCTTGTCAGACCATCAGACCTGCAGCCTGTCAGACCATCAGACCTGCAGCCTGTCAGACCATCAGACCTGCAGCCTGTCAGACCATCAGACCTGCAGCCTGTCAGACCATCAGACCTGCAGCCTGTCAGACCATCAGACCTGCAGCCTGTCAGACCATCAGACCTGCAGCCTGTCAGACCATCAGACCTGCAGCTTGTCAGACCATCAGACCTGCAGCCTGTCAGACCATCAGACCTGCAGCAGCTCTGTGTCTCATCATGTCTCTTACCTTGCAATATCATAGACCCGGTCTGCCACTCTGCTGCCGACCTGCAGCCACACAACACAAAACCAAACTTTACCTGTTAGGGTGCACTTTCTCCACTAGATCCCATGTATTCTTATAATTAGTGCAGGAAACAACATTTTTCATCCACCGGCCAAAGTGGCTGCTGGATTTCACTGATCACCTGACCTGCTACATTCACTATTGAACCATCCAGTCTGGGGTCCAGAATTAAAAAAGAAACCGTCTGAGGTTCATTTCCACCCATGCGTTTATTTTTTTGGTCATTTTAGTACAGTGTAGGTCTGTGCTCAACACTCACTGCACATATCTGTACATAACTCATAGAATGTAGCTTTTATTTTTATTGAATAATTATACTTGCCCTGTATTGACTTTGACTTTATTAATTCATGCTTGCAGTAATGCAGAATTTTATACAAAAAAACACATAAAAAGAGCACATTTGTACACGTGATTTGTACAAAAATATAAAGATTAAAAAGAGATTAAAAGATCAGCAGAACAAAATTTTAATACGTATTATACTGTATTGTAATGTATATTCTTTTTTTACATTTTTCTTATGTTGACACCTGTACCAAGAGACATTCCTTGCACATTGTACTTGGCGAATAAAGTTTCTGATACTGATTACACAGTGATAAAAACATAGAGGCCAACGGATCCAGCCTCAAAAAAAAGTTAGACAAAAAAAACAAGCAACAAGTAACGAGGTCAAGGGTCAGAGGTCAGAGGTCACAGTACCCAGACGGCACAAACCTTCCACTGACTGACCAGCCTCTGATGGTTAATAAAACAGTATCTCAGTGTCACTCTCTGCTCCTACCTCGTCCCTCAGGTAGTCGTACTTGTGGCTGTCCTGTAGTGAAGCCGCCCACCTCCTCTGCCTCCTCTTCATCTCTCTGTTGAACACGTTCATGGCTCCTCTGGCTGAGCTCTGCTGTCTGGAGGAGAGCATCCAGCAGGAGGAGGAGGAGGAGGAGGAGGAGGAGGCAGTGTGTCCTGTCAGGAACCTCACACACACTCCAGACAGCAAGCTGCTTCCTGCTGACCTGCTCATCTTGTTGTTGTTGTTGTTGTTGTTGTTGTTGTTGTTTAGTTTCTGGAGATGTCTGGTGTGTGTGTCAGCTCTGAAGAACACAGTAAGCCTCTAACATCTGAGCCGTGCACAACACAAACCTTCTTCTTCCTTCCTGTCGGCCACATTGAATGACCTCAGTGGAAGACGGCGGGAAAATGTGGAACTGGATTCACCTTGGGTCATGAGAAAATACGGAGCTGGATCACACCGAGAATAACGATTAAAATAGCGACAATAAAGTAAACCTATATAAAAGAAAATGTAATATTAGTATTGCTGTTTTAATAATAGAAGAAAAGTACAAACGCTCCAGTATAGCTAGACTACACACAAAAAGTAGCACAGGGAACTGTAACTCAATACAAAATTTATCAAGTTCACAACTTTCTTTTGGGAAAAGTGTAACATTGTATTGTCATTCACTGTTCTTACAGACTAGTGAAAATGTGTTCTTAATTAAGCTATAAACATACAGTCTTGAATAGAACATTTCCTACTAAACTGACAAAAAGTAGATAAATTAAAGTCTCCTAGCTTGTGTTACAGTTTAAAAAACTAACAGCAAAACCATTGTCATCCTTATAGGAGCATCAACAATGGTTCTACAAGTATAAAAGAAATGTTTTTAAGATTACGTTACGGGGAAATAATTACCTGTTTGACTTTTCTCCTGTTTGTCTGATTTGTCCCACTTCGTTTGCCTTAGCAGAAAAGGGGCGGGGAAAAAAAGGTCACGGGAGCGTTGCATGCTGGGAAAACACGTGTAGAGAAGAGGACTGGAGATATTGGTACAGTTTGATTTGTGTATTATTATGTTATTTAGTATTATTTTACTGTATCATAAGCGTATTATAGTGCCTATTTCTGAAAGCGCATGCTCAGTGTCGGTTGCTGTGCTGTGTGTTTCAGCCGTGACTCTGACAGACTGTACGGAAGTGTTGTTTACATGTTAACTCGGTGCTTAGCTAACTGATAGCTCTACTGCTGATGGTATCTGGGATAGAAACGTTACAGACAGACATGGTGGTTTTGTGTATTAGCGTGATAGAGCAGAATTAAAACAACAGTTCAGTTTCCCGGGCTCATGTTGGTTTCCCAGCTGCAGGGTTGATGCTCTTGTCACTCACTCTCACTGATTCTAGCAGCCGGTCTGATGAGGGCTGTAACAGTTAGCTAAGACCACCTTAAACGAGTCCAAGTCAGTGACAAGACCAGGTGCAGAGGGGTCGAGATGAAGACCGAGACCAGAGCAAAAATTGAGTCCAATTCAAGACAAAATAGTCAATAAATAGTGTGCATGTCTTTCCAAATGTAAACATAATGCTTAAGGAGTTTGTTAAGGATGAACAGAGATGTAGATCTACCTGCGGCAGCTCTGGACTAAACCCTTCATCATCCAGCTGATCAGTGCAGATAAGTTTGAGGTGCTGGGGAGAAATGAAACCAAACGGCAATAAAATGATCCCTTTTATTTTAGAAAGGCAGGAAAAAGTTGAGTAGGCACAAGATTGAGTAAAGTCCGAGACGTTAAAAAGTTTTTCTGGTGTCCGGACTTGAGTACTGCAGTCCTGGATTTGACTGTCATCGTTGAGTTCCATGTAATTCAGAAGCAGCAGCCTTTAGATGCGTTTGTGCAAATACATTTAAATCCACACTAATACATGGAATAAAGGCCGCCATGCACAGGACATGCAGGACAGAAAGATGCTGAATCTTCTGAGTCTTCTAGTCCTGAAACGATTAGTCGGTTAGTTGGTCAGCAGAAGATTGATCGATTATAAATAATAAATAATCGATTAATCGTTTTGTCAAGTAAAAATACCAAACATTTTCTGGTTGCAGCTTCACAAATGCTAAGCTTTGCTGCTTTTCTCTGTTTCATATCTGAATACTTTGTGTTTTTTGTCTGCTGGTCAAACTGAGGAAGACTTTAAGAATCACTTTGGGCTCTGGTAACTTGTGATGGGCATTTACCATTATTTATGACATTTCATAAAGTAAATGATTAATCGAAAAAAATAATCGATAAATTGATAATGAAAATAATCGTTACTTGCAGCCTTATTGACTGCCAATTGTCACTGACTAGTTGTCCTGCTTTCTTCCCAGGTGACACTCTGAATCAGCCGCCATGTCATCCAAAAAGAGCCAAGGCGGCGATGAGCGCTTCCTGCGGGTGCAGAAGGACCCGCGCTTCTGGGAAATGCCCGAGAAGGAAAGCAAAATCAAGATCGACAAGCGCTTCCAGTCGATGTTTCACGACAAACGCTTCAAGGTGAAATACACCGTGGACAAACGAGGCCGTCCCATCAACCACACCTCCACAGAGGACCTGAAGCGCTTCTACAAACTGTCCGACTCCGAGAAGGAGGAGGAGGACGAAGAGGATGTGAAGAGCAAGAAGGAGAAGAAGAAGAAGAAGAAGATCAAAGAGCAGTCGGTGGGAGCGGTCAAAGCGGTGCAGAGCAGAGATGGTAAAGTGAAAGGAGAGCCGCCGGTACGAGGAGTCAGAGTGATTGAAGAGGGTGAGTAGAGCTGGTTGTGGGCCGGGCCAGAGGGTCTGTGTAGCGATCTGCATCTACAAAGCTTTGAACAGGAGAATCATGTGTTTATGCTGCTCTGGTATCGCCTTTCATAACGTTACGTAGTTTTATCGAGTTAAAATAGCTGGCTAACGAGCGCTAATTAGGCAGCATTCATTGAAAATAAACAGAAAAACTCAATAAAATGTTGTCTTTCAAATAGAAGTTGTAGAGAACTGGGAGGCTTTCATGAATATCACGATAATCATAAGGATTTTTTTCAATATCGATATATATATCCCGATGCAGCTCATGTATGCAAAATCAAACATGTTGAATAATCAAGTTAGTGTTCATCCCATTGAACTGAATGGTAATGTTAGGTGTGATGTCAAACAAAACTGACATTTTCAAATAATATTCCTTAAAATGTTTCATACCTCATTTTTAAAATAATGTTTGTTGTCATCAGTTCAGGCAGCAGAATTGTGCGTCACGATATCACAAAATCACATCATCACCACATGATTCCACTTAAAGACAATGAACAAGTATATTGAATTATCGCTCAGCTGGAATCAACTTCTCCTCCATTTTGCTGTTGTCAGGCAGAACTCTTGTTCATTAAACTAAATCACATCAGTAGGGAAACAAGGAACCTCTGAAATCTGATTGGCTGTTGATGGCTGATGACAGCTGAGATGAGTGAACACATGTTAACACTTCTGAGAGGAGAGCCAAACTTAGCAGCTACAACCAGTTTATCAGCAGTTAGCTGGTTGCTGGTGGCCATTTTCTACATTGTAGACGGCTGTGAGTGTAATGACCTGACTGGAATATATGTTTCCCAGGTGAAGATGATGAAGATGATGAAGACGATGAGGAGCAGCAGCAAACCGTAGATGAGGCCGACGTGGATCTGGGAGACGGCGTTACAGATGACAGCGAGGAGGAGGAGGATGATGATGAAGACGATGATGATGAGGCGGAGAGCGGCTCGGAGGAGGAGGAGTCTGGTTTGGACTCGTCGGAGGAGGAGGACAGCGACAGCGAGCCGGACCTGGCCCGGGGGAAGGGCAACGTGGAGACCAGCTCCGACGAAGACGACGAAGAAGAGGTGGACGCCATCCTGCGGCGCGAGGAGGAGGAGATCGAACACGACTGGGGGGAGCTGTGCAAGGACGCGCCGCGCAACGACGAGGTGAGGAGGCTCGCATTACATCATCATTACTGTAAACCGATTGGTCTCCTCTATCTCACACCAGTAGTATTGTTAGTTCTAGTGTTTCTCCACATTAAGACTACATTTCCCATAAGCCCCAAAGACGAGATTAAATTAATTTCATTTATTTATTTCTAGAGCACTTATTTAAACATGGTTACAAAGTGCTTCACAAAAATAAAATAAAAATAAAAAGTACCTGACAGAAAGCAGATATTAAGGAAAAGGAGAAGCAATAGTAGACAATAATAAACAACAATAAAATGTGTATAAAAGAAACAATAGAGTATAAAGGCAAATAATTCAACCCATAAAATCAATAAAAGAAGAGGGATTTAAAAGAGGAGAAGTGCAAAGTGCTGTGATCCTGTCTGTTAACATGATGTCTGAATCAGTCAGATTTGTTGTTTCTCTGTCAGGTTTCTTCCAGGCTGGCGGTCTGCAACATGGACTGGGACCGGATGAAGGCCAGAGACCTGCTGGCTTTATTCAACTCCTTCAAACCTAAAGGAGGAGTGGTGCTGGGTGTCAAGGTAACGCTCCTCACTGCTCCCTCTGTCTCCACCAGGCTGAACACTGTGCTCAAGTGGCAAATTTCCTCCAAAAAGCAGATTCAATAACTGTAAGCTGCTGTTCGACTGTCTGGCAGAGCAGTGATTCTCAACCTTTTTCATATCATGGACCCCTAATGTAGTCCACATTAGAGCCACAGACCCCCATTTGATGAGATTTTGTCTCTGGGACCCAAATCTGAGAATATTTTTATTGTCAGATATGATTTTGTCCAGAACTCCATGACTCTCTGTATTGTATGTAGAGAGATAACAGAGAAACTATGATCAAAACAGTCATTCTTCTACATTCTCTAATTGTGTTAACTTCTTGTAAATGAAATAAGGATGAAGTTTAATAATTCATCAATTTACTGGGGACCCCCTGGAACCCCCTCAAGGACCCCTGGTGGTCCCCGGACCCCACGTTGAGAACCACTGTGGCAGGAGGTTGTGGCTGTATTGTAGTTTTCCAGCTCAGCTTTTCTTTAAGGTTGCACTTTATTGATCCCCTGGGTCAAATTCAGTTCATTTACATTTGTGAACATAGCAAAAAAAACAAAACAAAACAAAAAACAAATTTATACATCTGCATATTTTTTATTGTTTTTTTGTCAGTCAAGTTTTTATTCAAGTTTTAGTAGGACAAGCAGTACCAAATAAGTACAAACATGAAAAGAACAAACAAGAATTATTTAGAACCCACGATAAAATCATAAATACAAAAATTAGTTCATATTCTAATAAAATAGGTAATTAAAAAAATAAGAAAATAAAGAAATTGCACTAAAAATTATACAATACTGCCTATTGATAAATCTGGTCCAGACCCTTTCAAAATAAAAGCGCGCTGAATGGCACATTGATGCCACGCTGACGCAACACAGCGTGTTTAGTGGAGAGGGAACAGAGAGAGAGAAGAGCAGGACAGACTGCAGACAGTTGGCTGTTGTAGTTGTTGACAGCAGTGCATAGTAGTTGTTGTTGACAGCAGTGCATGCTGGGTGTTGTGGTCCAGATTTACCCGTCAGAGTTTGGGAAGGAGAGGATGCAGGTGGAGGTGACCCAGGGCCCGCTGGAGCTCAAGGCCCTGCCAGAGGACCCAGAGGAGGACAACGAGGAGGAGAGGTAACACACACACACACACACACACACACACACACACACGCACACACTTAAAACACACACACACACACACACTGTCAAAACCTTTGTATCTCCAAAATTGTCAGCTTTTCAGGAACTCAGAATTATTTTCAGGTTGACGCTGGAGCTGGGTGATGTGTGTGGCGTTTTGAAATCAACATCATGATAAGACTTTTTTCAATATTGATATACATCACGACATGGCTTATGTACGCAAAATCACGTTAAATAATACAATTGATGTCCATTAGGTGTGATGTCAAACAAAACTGACATTTTCAAATAATATTCCTAAAATGTTTCATAACTCATTTTGTCAGAGTCAGATTTTTAAATAAAATGTGCTTGTTATCATCAGTTCAGACAGCAGAATTGTGCGTCATGATATCCCAAACTCATCATATCATCACCATATGATTCCACTGAGTGATGATAAACCATAATATTGAATTATTGCCCGGCTGTAGTTGACACCCGTCCAGTTTTTAAATGACTGAATGTGTTTTGGTTTCTGAGTGTCCTGGAAGCCACTTGTCTCGTAACCTGTGTTTCCATCCAAGTCTTTTTTGTGAATTATAATGTATCGAATAAAAAAAAAAGCTGAATGAATTTGAATATGATGAAATGGCCAACATTAGCTGATACTAAAGAACAATAACAACCTGTCTAATACAAACCAAAGACCTTGAAAGACAGGTGATTCACAGTTTTCACACATCAGCAGCGATCTGAATCCTGTCGGACAGGGAGGGGACTGTTCTGTGTTTGGATCATCAGTCTGGTGTCCGGTGTCTCTGCCCCTCCCAGGGTTTACAGGGAGAAGATGCGTGACTACCAGTTCAAGCGTCTGAAGTATTTCTACGCCGTGGTGGAGTGCGACTCGCCGGACACCGCCGCCAAGATCTACCAGGAGTGTGACGGCTTCGAGTACGAGAGCAGCTGCTCCATCCTGGACCTGCGGTGAGAGGAGAAACACCTGAACCCGCCTGGACACAGTTTAGATTTACCAAACTATAATGGTTCATAATGAAAAATAACGATGAAGGCAAAGGTTTATGCTCAGACAACAAGAGTAGAGGTGCTGCATTAAATTCACAGGGTTCTTATGCAAGTCTGGAAAAGTAAGGAAAATTAATTTGATCATTTATAAGTCTTGAAAAGTTTGAGAAGTACACAAAAAAACTTGGAACAGTATGAAAACACGTTCAGTTTTGATGCACATATGCACACATTTTCTGTTTCAACACCCACTGCCATTTCACATGTTGTGAAGAAAAATGGAGTGGTTCAAATTAAGATGTTGTATGTAGTGATGTGGCCCGGTTTAGACATATTTCCCAGCCATTATTAGGAAATAGATTATATTGATCACCGACCAAAACCTTCAAATCCAGTCACACAATTCGGTATGGAAAAGTGTGGGACCTTAAAAATGGTATTCAGAAAGTTGGTTTACAGATAAGGCTAACTGTAAAAACACACAGTAACATTAAAAACACATAAACCACAATATAAATTATAGCAAACCACTACAACATGTACCATACATTTACATCAGCTGATGAGTCCAGACAGAGTGAATAGATCTGTTGCTCACAGTGTGAACGCATGGTGAGAGAAGAGTGTGTCCATCTTTTTCCTTTTGAAATCTCTGTTAAAAACCCTCCCTCCATGCCACAGGTTCATTCCTGACGGCGTTAGGTTTGAGGACGAGCCCAAAGACGTGGCGACGGACGTGGACCTGTCGGTCTACACCCCCAAACTGTTCACCTCATCAGCCAGCACCACCTCAAAGGTAAAGTCACAGTACTGCACAGTGTAGGATGGAGTGAATATACTGTATGTGACATAAGAAGACTGCAAACTGCTGCAGTGAACACGGTTACATACACACAAAAAGTGTGATTGTAATTATGCGTTTAAGACAGTGAGATGAGCAAGGCAGAACTCATGTAAACGCTGTACTCTGATTACATTAGCGCCATTATGCTCTTAGTCGGAGCTGAGCGTTATCGCAGTAACATATGTGGAGTATTCACATTTTACTGCCATCAATATACCGATCAGAACATGTAAACACCTTCAACGCATTTGTCTTGTTTCAAGTGTGATCAAGTTGCTCATGTTTAGCATACACGGTGCTAAAGTGTTAGCATGGAGCTACTATCACTCAACATAGTGTACGCTAAAGTGTTAGCATGGAGCACCGGAGCAAATGATCTACTGGGAACCCATGGATGATTTTGGTGTCTTTGTTCTCATCAGTTAACAGCTGAGTTTACCAACAGGACAATCTCCCAAAAACGTAGTGTCTTCCCTTAAAGTAAGACAAAAAAGAGAAGAGATGAAGCAGTTAAGACAAACAACATGAGAGTGATGTGTTCCTGTTGAACCGATTAGGTGGAGCTGACGTGGGACGAGACGGACCACGACCGCGTGACGGCCCTGAACAGGAAGTTCAACAAGGACGAGCTGCTGAACATGGACTTCAACGCTTACCTGGCCTCCTCCAGCGAAGAAGAGGAGGAGGAAGAGGAGGGAGAATACGGAGGGTTTGAGTTTGGAAAGCAGGAGAACAAAGAAGACCAGACAGCAGAGGGTAAGGGTGGAACTGTTAACACCCATCTGCACTTCCCACAGATCACCTGTCAATCAAACAGTGTGGGCGGAGCTTGAATTTCCTGTTGATGCAGTTTGAGTTTGAGTTTTCAGTTTTGTAATGTTAGGTGTGATGTCAAACAAAACTGAATTTTCTTTTGTTCAATGGAATTGAACCGAATGTTACATAATTTGATTATTTAACATGTAATTTTACATACATGAACCATATCGTCATATGTATTGACATTGCAGTTTCTTGCTTCCCCTTAAGGTGTCCTGAAACACTAATTCATTGGTGGAGGCTTGCTATGCCTAGGCCTCACTTAAAATGACCCCGTATTAGTCTCACTCGTCCCTCAGGCCCTTGGTTTGGTATGGGCGGGAGTCCCTTCCCTTCAGGTCACTAACCCAACCTTAGCTCCTGTAGGTCTAGAAGCCGGAAAGGGATATTCCCTGAGTTCCCCCAAGAGAGAAGGTTAGTAGTTTTTCTTTTAACTAGATTTATGACCTAACTCTGTATCTAGCCTTTGTTTTAGCCAACCAAGTTTAAACAGGTCACCCTGACGAGAGCTAAATATTACCCCCTTAGTAGTGTCAGCAGGCTTACTTTCCTTGGTCCCCGGCGCAGAGAAAAGAAGAAGTCCTGGCTTTGTCTTTCCGAGTTTTTATTAAAGCAAATACACTACAAAAATTGCACACTCTCCCGTTTTTGAAAAACTAAAAATTTTCCAGTTTCGGGTTAAGTCTTAGAGTGACATTCTCCCTTAAAAGAGAGTAGGTACGGTAAACGGTACCTTTCAATTGTCTCTCTGTCAGCAGTCCCTTTCAGAAGGTTTAGCTGTCTAGCAAAAGAGGAAGTAGAAGTGACAATGCTGGATATATATAGGAAGCTTCTGTGGGGTGTTTCCCCTCTAATCAGATTTTAACATATGTCTGCCTCAGTCATAGGCGGTCCTCGATTTCTTAAGCTAGTCTCATTATTTTCTCTGTCATTTGTTCTTGAATATAGCAAGCCTTGTTATCTTCTGCCATACGATCTTAATTATAGGCGGTTCATCATAAATCAATTCTCAGTTACAGCAAGCAAAGCACAGTGCATGACTTAATATGGTTACATATATGTGACAGGCCATACAGGGCACAGCTTAATAAGGGTACATACATTTCATGACCCATCAATGACCCTGCTGTCGGCATGTGATTTCGACAAGCTGCCTCTGTCTGCCTCCTTTCCCTTCTTTTTTCTTTCCAAACAACTCGGAAAGACAAAGCCAGGACTACTTGTTCTTTTCTCTGCGCCGGGGACCAAGGAAAGTAAGCCTGCTGACACTACTAAGGGGGTAATATTTAGCTCTCGTCAGGGTGACCTGTTTAAACTTGGTTGGCTAAAACAAAGGCTAGATACAGAGTTAGGTCATAAATCTAGTAAAAAGAAAAACTACTAACCTTCTCTCTTGGGGGAACTCAGGGAATATCCCTTTCCGGCTTCTAGACCTACGGGAGCTAAGGTTGGGTTAGTGACCTGAAGGGAAGGGACTCCCGCCCGTACCAAACCAAGGGCCTGAGGGACGAGTGAGACTAATACGGGGTCATTTTAAGTGAGGCCTAGGCATAGCAAGCCTCCACCAATGAATTAGTGTTTCAGGACACCTTAAGGGGAAGCAAGAAACTGCAATTTCAACCTTATTGCCCAGCTATACTTTTAGCTAATATAAATCATTCTGATGTAAATTCATAGTATAGATTATCGTAAGTAGTATCAAACTGTGGTAAGCTATGAGGACAAGTCTTTTAAGAAAAATGCTTTTTTTGAATATGTAATTGATATTTTTTTCTATTGGTGGTTGTTTCCCTTATGATGATCACAGTCATAATTTGCCCACCTGTTTTATCACTACAACACTATGCAAAGAGAATATGAATTCTGATTCTACGAATTGAACTTCTTATAATGTAATGAATTTGTAATATAACCTGTTGGTGTCGTAGCTGAACAGACAGAAGAGCCTGCTGTGAAGGTGGAGGATAAACCCAAAGAGGGGGAGAAGAAGAAGAAGAAGAAGAAGGAGAAGAAAAGCGCTGAGCAGATTGCCAAGTACAGAGAGATCATGAAGAGCATCCAGGACAAAGACAAGAAGCTGCAGCAGGACAAGGACATGGAGATGGAGATCACCTGGGTGCCAGGTAGGAGGCCGGGGACCGACTGGAGGAGAGGATCAGTAATGTTTTCATTTGTTGTCTATATATGGTTCAGTCTGCCCATGGGGATCATTAGAGGGATATTAAGTAATCTATTACCTTTACTGACCTTTATCGGCGAATAGTAGGAATTGTATCAACATTGATAGAACTTCTTTCCTCCTACACAAGTCTCTGCTAGCTCCCAGTCTGACCTGTAGCTCCCAGTCTGACCTGTAGCTCCCAGTCTGACCTGTAGCTCCCAGTCTGACCAGTCTGACCTGTAGCTCCCAGTCTGACCTGCAGCTCCCAGTCTGACCTGTAGCTCCCAGTCTGACCAGTCTGACCTGTAGCTCCCAGTCTGACCTGTAGCTCCCAGTCTGACCTGTAGCTCCCAGTCTGACTAGTCTGACCTGTAGCTCCCAGTCTGACCTGTAGCTCCCAGTCTGACCAGTCTGACCTGTAGCTCCCAGTCTGACCAGTCTGACCTGTAGCTTCCACTCTGACCAGTAGTTTCCACTCTGACCTGTAGCTTCCACTCTGACCTGTAGCTTCCAGTCTGACCAGTAGTTTCCACTCTGACCTGTAGCTTCCAGTCTGACCAGTAGTTTCCACTCTGACCTGTAGCTTCCAGTCTGACCAGTAGTTTCCACTCTGACCTGTAGCTTCCACTCTGACCTGTAGTTTCCACTCTGACCTGTAGCTTCCACTCTGACCTGTAGCTTCCAGTCTGACCAGTAGTTTCCACTCTGACCTGTAGCTTCCACTCTGACCTGTAGTTTCCACTCTGACCTGTAGCTTCCACTCTGACCTGTAGCTTCCACTCTGACCTGTAGCTTCCACTCTGACCTGTAGCTTCCAGTCTGACCTGTAGCTTCCAGTCTGACCTGTAGCTTCCAGTCTGACCAGTAGTTTCCACTCTGACCTGTAGCTTCCAGTCTGACCTATATCTCCCAGTCTGACCTGTAGCTCCCAGTCTGACCTGTAGCTCCCAGTCTGACCAGTAGCTCCCAGTCTGACCTGTAGCTTCCACTCTGACCTGTAGCTTCCACTCTGACCTGTAGCTTCCAGTCTGACCTATATCTCCCAGTCTGACCTGTAGCTCCCAGTCTGACCTGTAGCTCCCAGTCTGACCAGTAGCTCCCAGTCTGACCTGTAGCTTCCACTCTGACCTGTAGCTTCCACTCTGACCTGTAGCTTCCAGTCTGACCTATATCTCCCAGTCTGACCTGTAGCTCCCAGTCTGACCTGTAGCTCCCAGTTTGACCTGTAGCTCCCAGTTTGACCAGTAGCTCCCAGTCTGACCAGTAGCTCCCAGTCTGACCAGTAACTCCCAGTCTGACCAGTAGCTCCCAGTCTGACTTGTATTTTGACGGCTGCAGGTCTGAAGGAAACGACGGAGCAGCTGGTGAAGAAGAAGCTGGAGGGGAAGGAGCAGCTGACGCCCTGGGAGGAGTTCCTGGACAAGAAGAAAGAGAAGAAGAAGCAGAAGAAAGTCAAAAAGAAACAGGTGACTGGAGCTTGCTGCGTGCAGAAACAGATTGATGTTACTCATTACTCATTTCACAGGTAATATTGTTATTTTACATATTCCTCCCTGCAGCAGTGATCAGTTCCTCCAGTCGTTCTTCCTCCTCTCTTCTTCTTCTAACATCAGATCAGTCAGTTTGCTCTCCTGAACGATCAGGAAACCAAACAGAGTCGATGTCCGATGTTCCTGTCGTCCTTTAACTGGAGAAAACCAAAGTAGAGGGAAAACTTCCACCAGAGAAAGAAACTGTTTTACCAATACTCATCTAAACAGCTCAGTGTGAGGAAGATCACTAACTGAGAAACTAATTGCAGGATGCTGATAGGATTTAGTTTTTGGATAATTCAACTAAACATAGCCTGATATTTAGAGTCTGGTATTGAGAGGGTGCGATAAAAGTAATAACAGATTTTTTTTTATGGGTAATTGCAAAGTCATTACTGAAATTAGGGATACAAACTTAATCATGTGTAAACGTATTTTACAATTTAATTTCACTTGCAACAGTTGTGGTTTAAAGTGGTCAAGATGCTGATTTAAGATGCAAAAAGTGCAATGAAATAATGTTGTTTCCACACTCTTCTAACTGTAATTAATAATATTGATCACAATATCTTGCACAACAATTGTGATTATCATGTTAGCTGTAATCGTGCAGCGCTAACTGAAGCTGAAATGATCAACTTGTCACACTACTAGAATTTTATGTGACTGACAGGTGAACACCCAACACTGTGCAGGAGGGGAGCGAGCTGGCAGTCTGTGTCACACACACACACACACACACACACACACACACAGGTCCTCTCCTCTTCACACACTGATTCAGGGTGTTTCTCTCAGCAGGGAGCAGCAGAGTCGGACCTGAGTGATGATGAACTTCCTCCAGACGTCGACCTCAGCGACCCGTTCTTCACTGAAGAGCTCGGTGCTACAGGTGATCAATACTGTCAATCAATCAATCTATCAGTCAGTCAGTCAGTCAGTCAGTCAGTCAGTCAGTACCGCCAGTCTGTTCTTGATTTTGGATGCTGACTCATGCCGTCATTTTGTTTTATCGTCTCTTCTAACAAATAATATTTGTCCGTGTGTCTCTGCTCCCGTCAGCAGAACTGAAGAAGAAAACGAAGGGGAAGAAAAACAAGAAGCAGGAGGAAGAGGAGAGAACGCCTGAGGAGGAAGAGGAGCTGCAGAGACGACAGGTCGGAGTTCACTGAAACCAGTTCAGCTGAGCTCACTGGTTTGATTTATTCATTCAGAGACTGAAGCCTTCAGGTCTGTTTCATCTGAGGCTGGAGACGCTCTAGAGGACTTTTAAAATCCTGACCGAGTTTGAAAACGGATTGCATCACCAGTTCTGTCTGCAAAATTTTATATTTTCAGGACCTTTTTTGAGTTTATCTAATTGGTTTTGACAGGATTTCATCAGCACAAGGGTTGCAGAATTGTCTCGTCCTATAGACCAGCGGTTCTGAAACTTTTTGGCTGCTACAGAACAGTGAACAGATCAACCAAAGAATGATTTTCCCTTTTCAGGTTGTTTCTTTTGATTCACTATCAGAGGAGGCTGAGAGGCTGAAAACTGTTCAGCATTTCACAAGGAAAAAGCAAAAATTATAAAGAAAAATTAGACACAGTAACAAATTTGTAGAGTAGAAATGTGTTTTTTTCATCTCACGACCCCCTCGAAATTATCTTGTGACCTACTGGGGGGTCCCGACCTGCAATTTGAGAACCACTGCTTCCACCATGTGATCCTTTGACTTAGGTCAAAACATGAAAATCATCTCCATAAGTAAAAGAAATTGAGTTACGAGGGTTTCACCCCACAGAGATGATTTGTTCGTCTAGTGTCAGGCTGCTGTGACCTTTGACCCTTCACCTACTTGGTAATGCCGGTGGTTTGGACACTGAAGCGTCTTCTGCTGCTGGACTCAGTGTGTGTGTGTGTGTGTGTGTGTGTGTGTGTGCGCAGGCGGAGATGGCTCTGCTGATGGAGGACGAGGACGACGCCGGACACAAACACTTCAACTACGACAAGATCGTGGAGCAGCAGAACCTGAGCAAGCAGAAGAAGAAGAAGCTGCAGAAGAAGAGCGACGAGCCGCTGGAGGACGACAGCTTCCAGGTCCGCATGAAAATCACTTTTCATTTGTTTTAGGCTTTGGTCCTGGACCCTTCCATCAGTATTCCAAAATGTTATAGAAAAAAAATCATTACCTGAAGTTACCTGGAAAAACAAAATAGAGGATCGACCTGGTGAAAAGTTATATAATTTTGTCAAACAAAGAACAGAAACAATCCTTTAAAGTACCAGAATTCATTGTTTTTTAGTTTAAGGTTCCCACTGGTCCTGGAATTTCTGGAATATCATGGATTTTTGAGAGATTGTATTCCAGACAGGGAGAAGTCAGGGAAGATCAGGGAATTTTACACATGGGTCACTTCACAGGAACAAAGCAGAATGTATTTTTCAACTTGTTTCATATATTCATTACATCACATGGTTTGGAGTGGAAACCAGCCTGAAACACAACATTAATAAACAAGGAAAGAAACAGTTTTAGGAGAGAAGCGCCTCACTTCTGGCTGCTGTTTTGATTTTGTGTTATTGTTTTTTAAAGGGGCAATAAGTAAGATTTTCACTGTCCCATAGCACAAAATAACCTCATTATATCTGCAGGGGGCTGACAGGTTGTTGATCAATACCAATCAATACCAGTGACTTAGTTACTTGGTCAGCTACTGAGTTTGAGAGTTGAATTATATGTTTTTTTACTATTAATATTTTTATCATTACTATTATTATGACTATTAATATATTATTCCAATCTTCATTATAGTGTTGCATCTCTGTATTGATCTTATCTTGCTAAGCACTTTGTATTGCAGTCTTGAACAAAAGGTGCTATATAAATAAAGTTTGATTGATAGTTTCTACCGATGTTGCAGTTCCTACTAGTTTCTGATAGAGGCTGATAAAGGTCATAGGTCACTTACTGTCCCTTTCAGAGTATGTGTTCACATTTACATCATGTTGAACAAACCCGTTCCCCCCCCCGTGTGTCCAGGTGGACGTTGCAGACCCTCGTTTCCAGGCCATGTTCACCTCCCACCTGTTCAACCTGGACCCGTCCCACCCCGGCTACAAGAAGACCAGAGCCACGCAGAGCATCCAGGCCGAGAAGCAGCGGCGCAGGGAGGAGCAGCAGCGCCGCCTGGAGGACGCCCTCGCCACCCGGCGGGACACGCCCACACAGGAAGCGGCGGGGGAGAAGAAACGGGAGAGGGACGCCGACTCTCCGGCGGCCGAAGCTTCCGCGAAGAAAGCGATGGATCCCGGTCTGTCTCTGCTCATTAAGTCGATCAAGAGCAAAACACAGCAGTTCCAGGCTCGGAAGAAACAGAAGCTGAAGTAGGTTTGACTGAACTGGAACTAAGGACGTTTTTCTAGAAACTTCAGACTGTTTTACTACAATACAACTCTTCTAACGGACACAGAGACTGGTTCATCTTAAAATAGATGTTTAGAATACAACAAGATTTAAAATAATATTGACTGTGGCTGGTTGACAGTCAACATTAAGCTATATTTCTGCTCATGAGGACTGTAGAAATCACAGGATCTGTTTTCTATCTGGATTGCTGTGTACTTGTTTTATGTACTGCTTTGTTTGTACAGGAAAAATCTCATCAGCAGGAGAACTACATCAGCTATGTATCATGTGAATCTTGAGTATAAAACTCTTCCTGCTGCCTGACAGTATGTTGAAATATTTTTTATTTACTGCACAGAAAAAGGCTTCGTTCACACTGCAGCTGAAAGTTTACCAGTTCTGATTTTTTTCCCTCCCATGTGACTCAGATCTGATGTTTTCTAATCAGTCGCATTTTTACAATTCTGATCTGGATCACATGGATATGAGGTAAAAAAAATCAGATCCTGAGGTATGAGATCTACGTGTGACTTGTATTTGAACGCTCAAATTGGAGCTACATCATTACACCATTCACCTGTCATAATTTAATCAGCTTGGCTGAGCAGCATGGAGGAAACGAGATAAAACAATGGAAAGAAAGAGAAAATAGTCAACTCGACTTGTTTTGAATTTGTGGAGACGCATCAATTCAGTCAAAACTGGAAGGCTCAACCTGCAACTGAAATGTGTTGGAAACGAGTAGAAGTGTTGGTACAATGTTACATCTTTTGTTATTACTCTACACAGCTAGTACTGAAACGATCGACAATTATAGATTAGATAATCAATTCATCATTTGTCATTTATCAAGTAAAAATACCAAACATTTGCTGGTTCCAGCTTCACAGATTTGCTGCTTTTCCTCTGTTTCACATCATTATAAAATGAAGACTTTGGGTTTTTGGCTGCTGGTCAGACTGAGGAAGACATTTGAAGAATCACTTTGGGCTCTGGGAACTTGTGATGGACATTTGTCATTATTTTTGGCATTTTATAGACTAAATGATTAATAAAAAAAAAAGAATCGATAATGAAAATAATCGATAGTATTAGTGTGGTATATGGTTTACATCCTAGAATAGAAATCCTAGCAGCAAGTCAGATCTGCAGTGTGAACGGAGCCAAACTGAAGTTGAACAGTAACGTCGTGTCTGTTGCAGAATAACTTCCATGTGATTCAGAACTTGGACAAAGTTTTCCTTTATTTCCAAACCTGCCACCACAGCACACACCCATAAGGCCACGGGCACCGACTCACTGCACAGACACATTCTGGTTGGAATCAGCCGACGGAAACAAAGACATCCAAAAATATGTTTTCTGAATATAGAATAAGATACAAAAATGTTTTCCCCCGTTTTGAAAGGGGTCAGTTACAGAAGTGCATCGAGACGGTCAGAATATGAAGGGAAATATTTACACAACTGCAACGTTAAAGACACTTCGGGTAAACTTTTAAAGGGGCAATTCACTCAAAGACAAAACTGAATTAATACAAGCATGATCTCATGTTTTCCATGTTCCAACCAGTTACTGAGAATAAATCTGAATGAGTGAGACTGTCTGAGGGAAACTGTGAGGAAAATATAGTTTTCATTAGTTGACAACCAAATTTCTAATGAACTAAATGAAGCAAAAATCCTTCTAGAGAATCAATTACACTGCAGGCTGGGACTGAAAGATTTCAGTTATTATTATGGGTGATATGCCCCTTTAAGTTGCCAAGTTTAAATCAGTTTAAAGGACCTATATGTAATATATTTACTGTACTAAATCATAAAATGACCATGATATCTTATCAGAGATTTAGGAAACATGCTAAGTTGAAATACTGAGACAACTCTCTCCATTATTTTGAATTTGGACTGCAGTACCCATTTTAAACGCTGGGTGTCATTGTTACATATAGGTCCTTTAAATCTCAGTCATCAAAAGAAAAAGCCTAAAAAATGGCAAAACATAATAGAGAGCACCAGAGGAAGGTTATACTCGCAATATGAGTAGAAAACCTTGGTAACAGACTTAACTGTAGTGAACTGTCACATTACAAATATAAAAAATATTAAGCCTTAAATACCGAAACCAATGGTTAACACCTGCACAAGATAAAAAATAAAGTCAAACTGCCAGTGCTTCATAGAGTTTTAAATGTCCTCCTTCAGTAACTGCAGGAATGTATTCAGCTTTCCAAAACCAAACCAGAGTTTTAACAGCTGATCAGGATTCAGCTGAACGAGCAACATGTCAAGTATTAAAGAGTCAGATCAAACTCTAATCTGCACTTCACAGCCTCCATGTTTCTCATGTAAAAACAAAATACTCGGCTAATCTTTAAGGCAAGAAACTGAAAACCGGTTCCAGTAAAGGCGGCGCTAACAACACAGTCGAAGTGAAGCTTGAAATAGAAACAGTTGAAAACGGCGCCACATACAAAATGTTGTGTATACTCGCTGTGGCTTCTAGTGGGGGAGCATGAAGTTTAAAGAGGGAACTGTAACCAAGGGAAACAGAAACAGCGGTGACAAAAACAACAGCAGCTGTGGTGAAAACAGCGACAGAGACAGCTGAAGGAATCTGAGGATTAGAAACCGTTTGATCGTCATAAAGGAGCAGAAATCCTCCAACAAGCTCAGCAAACCGTTCATGTCGAAGAGTCGACCAGCAGATGTTAGCATGGAGATGGAAACAAACTCAATGAAAAGGAAATGGAGAAACTTTCCCACAAGGCAACGCAACCACTTGTGATATTTTAGACCAATCACAGACGGTCACACAGTGGGAGCTGGTGTGTGAAGAATGTGACGAGTTCGGCCGGCAAGTCTGTTCACACCGCAGATTCTGAAGCCTATTTTCTGCAAATATGTCCGTTTGTCCGCACAAAACTGACCAAATTTGATTCTGCAGTAAGTATATCGCCAGATTAAGCTTTCTTCATTTACCAATCCACAGGATGTGATGCCGCTATGACTTGTGACTAGGAGGAGCAGCCGTGTAGAGACCTGGCTTGATGTTGGAGGAGAAGGGGTTCGGTCAGTTGAGTGATCAGGTTGAAACCTCACCTCACCTCATCACTGAGGTTTGACTTCAGACCCACAGCAGAAGGTCCAGGAGGCTCAGCAGTAAAGAACCTCCTGCCTCTCTCTGCTTTCCAGTTTCCTGAGAATTCATCTCCACAGTTCAATATTTCACCTCCACATGGCAGTGAAGTAGGAATTTCGGACTCAGGCGTAGAAGATGAGTTCGGGGATCTGTCCTCCCTGCACTCCGGTTCCATTGGTGCTGTCTGAGGAGCACTGGAACTGGAAGGTCACTTTCCCACACTGCACCTCTGTCACGCCCTCCTGGCCGAAGTAGCTGAGCTCGTTGCCGTCCAGCACCACGCTGGCGGTGTAGAAGGTGTCGGGCTCGATCTGCACCGGGTATTCGAAAAACACGGAGAAGGTGCTGCTGGAGCCGTCGGAGAAGTACTTGATGATCCTCTGTCCCATCGGCACGCCCTGCCGCTTCAGCTCGATCTTGGCGCTGTACTCGGCCGAGCCGCAGCTGGAGCCGTACAGGCCGAAGCCGGCGATGAAGATGCGTTTGTCCACGGCGAACTGGATGCTGTCGCAGCGGCCGCGGTACCGCCACTGGTTGCTCCTGTAGGCGCAGGACTGGAAGCGGTGGCAGCGCTGCGGTGCCAGGCCTTTCCGCGGTTTGGTGCAGAACAGCAGCTCAGGCTTCTTGGCGGCGGTGTACCACAGGAAGATGTCGTTGGTCTCGTTGAGCGTGAGCACGCCGGACTGCGCCGCTCCGTTGGCGAAGTCGTCCAGCGCCATGGTGGGGATGCGGATCAGGTAGATGGCCTTGCCCAGTGCCAGCCGCTTGTTCTCGATGGTCGGCGTCAGATCTTGGCGTTGGCACTCGACCTCGGCCCAGTTCAGCGCCGCCTCGAACACGACCATCTCTTTGGCGTTGAGCGTCTCTCTGCGCAGGATGCTCTCCAGCGTCTGGGAGTCGATGTCGCAGAAGCCCTCGGAGCGCAGGGCGAGCTCGGCCTGGGCGTCGATCACCTCCCAGCAGCGCTGCGTCAGGTCGGGCTCCTCGAACAGGCAGCTCTGGGACAGCAGCACGCACGCGTTCTTGGCGCTCAGGCTGGTTTCCAGGAAGTTGACGCAGGCCCGCGCCAGGTGAGGCACGATGTACTTCTTGGCAGCGTAGAGAGTGGCGAGCACCGTGTCCGCACACAGGTCGATCTCATCACAGTAGATATACCTGGGAGGTCAGAGGTCAGGGGTCAAAACAGCATAGCTTCACTTCAGTATGTACAGTGGCTATATTACAGTCTGTCATTCACTTTTCCTTACGGGAAAATAAAAGTTATTCTGTTCCATAGTAAGTATTTTCTGCTGCTACAATACTGGATGGAAATGCATATTATGGGGATTTTTACTCTGAAATGTATGCAAAGTGGGGTTTTTCTGAAATCTCATGAACATGAGTCAGTTGGTAGACACACGTCATAAAATTAGAGCAATTTTGCAAGTTAATTGTATTCAAAATGTTTCATTACAGCCCAGAGATGGAGTATGATTAATATGTTATGAAATATGTTTATCAGTGAGTCAATAAAGGCCAAATGAATAAGGGGTTAATACTTTTACAAACTTGTTTTATTTTATACTTTAATGTCAATTTGTTCAATTGTCATTCCACCTTTATAGAAAGCTGTACTTTGCTTACTGTATTTTATTTTGTACTTACTATATTTTAGATTAAAAATGAATACAGTTTGAACATTGAAAACTTTCCACAGCTGCTGTATAGAAGGGATTATGGCTCTTATTTGAATCTGTAACGTCTCTGTATAGAGGCAAAGCAAAACGCTCCACCACAGCTCATAGAAACTGAGTGAATCAAAGGAAGTGAGATGGACGTACTTCAGCATGGCCAGGAAGGAAGGAGGTTCCACGTCGGGGATCCGGATCTCGTCCTGATCCTCGGCCAGTTCCCCGTAGAACATGGCGTGGAACACCGAGCTTCCCACAGCCAGGACATACTGCCGGACCGCAGGGAAACACGGACGTTAGAAAAGAGAAGATCCACACTTAGTTAAACACACTGGTGTATGATCGTCCTCGATTAGACAGCTAGATTGAAGACCAGCCGGCTCTGGGTCCTGAGGGTCACGTCATAATTTTGGGGTGTCACAAGATGATTCATGGGATAGACAAAGAACATATTTCTACTAAACAAATGTATTATCATGTCTATTTTTTCTGATTTTTCTCCAATTTTTGCTTTTCTCGTGTGAAATACTGAATAGTTTTCAGCCTCCTCTGATAATGAATCAAATGAAACAACCTGAAAAAAAAGATGAAATCACTCTTTTGTTGAACGGAGGTCTTACCTTGTGTCCTGGCACTCGCTGAGTCCCACCAGGCGGCCCCACCACAAAGTGAACATCTGCCATCACCTCATTGTTGAACATGACTGAATTCCTGCAATTACACAGAATTCAGCCATATCATATCGTTTATGTCATATCTCGGAAACATAAAATCAGTGTTCCCACACTCATTTGGACATCAAGACATCAAAGACTTTTCAGTGACATTAAAAGTAAAATAAGTTTGATGAAATTCAAGGGCTTAAAATTGTGAGGTTTTGGAGTGACGCATGACATTGGATAAAATTATATATTATAAAGGCCTCCGTTTTTTCTCCTGATTTTGTCAAGGGAGGAAGTCCTGGTGAAATCCTTCATTTTCAAACTGCTGCTGTATCAACACTGATCTCCATCACAGGGTTTTCCTCAGGATGGGAAGTGTTGATGCTGGGATGGAGAGAGCTGAGCCACATAAAAAACTTCTCAAAGGCCATCCATTCATGAGCCCTTGTTTTATTTTGCTCAAATCCACAAACTTTAAAGGATTTTCATGACCTGTGGGAACCCTAACATGCTCTACACTTTGAGGCCCTGGATTAGAAACACAGTGACATCACAGCAGTGTTTTTGTCAAAGTAGATGATGTTTGACTGGTTGACAGCATGACATATCACCTTCACATGGCTATAAAGCAATGTCAGCCAGTTTCCACAGGTCAGTAAGTGAGGTAAGTATAGTAAGGTAAGCCAGGTGGTCTGAAGCGGTTTGGGGAGCCACCCACCTCTCTCGGATGGTCGGGTACAGGCCCTGCCAGTTGCAGCCCTGGATGGTGTTGTTGTTGGTCAGGTTCTGCTGCTGGTACTGCTGCTGGATGGCGGTGCTAGCCGAGGTAGAAGGGACCAACTTCTTGGTGGGAAACAGCTCAGCAGCCATCTTCTCCCCGCTACAGCGACACGGGGCAGGGCATGGCAGGTGTGAGGCCCGGCTGAAGCTCGCTGCTGCTCACGGGAGTGAAACCTCGGTGTGTCGAAAAGGCTGCTGTTCAAACACACCGAGAACCTACAGTCAGAAACACTGGGAACAGCAAGCTAACTTCACGTCAAGTCCTAAGGTGTACCGTTAGGGCGACAGGAAGAAATGCTAGCTAACGTTAGCTCGCTAGGAAAAGTCAAGGTACATCATCCGTGAAAGTCCTATTTAAGTAGTTTGCATGTAGCTAGTAAACCCTGCAAGAATGAAACGGCTACTGAGCGAAATATAACACAATAACGTTCGTCTTTTAGGAATCTAACCAAATGTCTAAACGCGGGAGGCTACTTTAGTGTTAACGTTAGCCAGTTTATGCTAACCTAAAAGGCGATGTCAACTAGTTTACGAGCTCATCTCTGCTTCAACGATTGAACGTTTGCTAAGCACCAAAATAAACAAAAACTTAATTCGCTGGTAAGTCGAAGTATGTATAATCATACCTTCACCATATCAGCTGGCTTGTTACAGTCTATTAGACGACAGACTGGCGGCTCCGCTTTGTTTACAGTGACTAGTAGTTCTTCTTCTTCTTGTGTTATTTGCGGCAGATGAACTGAATAAAGGAACATCGCTGCCCTCCACAGGTCAAAAATAAAATGTAAATCTTTAACTGTAGCCTGTACCCGAATGTACAGTAAAGTACAGTTTTGTGTGAAACAAGTTACTCAATTAATTGATTGGTTCTTGTTGGGGCCAAACAAAGTTTTAAAATAAAGAGAAGAAAGTCCTAAATCAAATGTTTCGTGAAAATGCCTCATGTTCCAGTAGCTAAGCTAGTTTTCTTCTTCGTTTATTGGTGATGTCAGGCTTGTAGACGGTTCCAGTGTTTACTGCCCTCTACGGGCTGTAGGCTGCTGCTGTCTGATATGTGTAAAAGCCCATAATAACCCAAGGACAGACTGTGTAAAACTAATATTATTGTATATTTAATGACAAATGCAGCATGAATCAATGTAGGGGTGCAATGGAAAAAAAAATCTTTTTTTTTTTTAAATTATTGTTTTTAGATGCTGATTCTTTGCTTATTTGCCACTATAAATTAACAGATCATATTGATGCTATGATAGCCGACTAACTAGGTTAAGTATCTAGGATGAATGGGCCTGTTGCATTGTCTTTTCTAGAATAAGTTGCAGATTTGACTTGATTTTGAGCTCCACAACCCGAGGAATGGACATTACTTAGACCATCCAATTTCCTCATGGGAATCACTAAAGATCATATTAAATACTTGTGAAATATTACACCGTAAATGCAGTATAACTCAAGTGTCCTCTAGATAAAATAACTGGATTTGAGTTATCTTGTAAAAGGTTTCAGTCTGGGGAACCCTTTGGGGCCGGCTGGGAAAAATCTGGGCAGTGAAAGTAATTGATAAACACTTTTCCCCACCTTTGAGCAAGGCACTGAATCCCCAACCTCTACTGTAGCTGTCCAGTTTCCACCAGTAGAAGACTGTGGTTGTACTGGGAAGCTCCCAGTGTGAATATGTGGATCTATATGAATGTGAAGCAGAGCAATTGACTTTCTCTGGATAAATAAGGCTTAAACACAATAAACACTCTGTAGTTTTAATGCAACATAAGACACATATCACTATTATGATATACAACATATTCCTTTATTGTTGTTATTGATAAATCTGTCACTCTCCCATGTCGGAAAAACAGAACACATCATGAAAAAGAATAACAACACTTGTATGTACTTTATGTACAGCCTAATTAGCATTTATAGTCTTTCTTTATTGTTTCTCTATACAACTGCAGGTTAAAGGGGTGATGACAATAATTTACAGGCAAACTGAACTTGATAGCGCAGTATGCATTCACTCTCCCACCGGTCAGGTTTCTGTCTGGAGTGAACGGGTTCGGCTCCACTGTTGGCCTCAGAGACAAATCAGTGTTTTGACCTGAACAGAAGTTTCTAAATCACACCCAGCTCACAGTTCAGCTACCTGCATCACTACTGGCTAGTATTTCTGAAGAACTGCATATGTAGTGTGAGTGACTTCTAACATTAAGGAGATGATGTACACCTAGTCCACTATGATCAGCTCAGATGGTTTTCAATGCACACACACATTGGTATCCAATGGTAAAGGAGCAGGAGATGCTAATATTGGTGGATACACTTCCACCTCCATCGCTCTGCAGGTGACACACAGCAACCTCTATTAAAACACAGCAGCGTTTAGGAGACCCAGTCTAACTGTTCTTAGCTTCAGTAGGTCTTCTGCATATAAACTATCCAACTGCACACTGTGAGGCTTTGCTGACAATATAATCACATCTGTATTTTTCTTATAACATTTGCAAATAGCCTTATAAAAGGAGCGAACGACGCGTTTCACCTGTTGCTCCCTCAGGTTTGTTTACTGGTCTTCTACATGTCGACCAACAGGGGGCGCCGCAGCTGTCGTGGTTCTGATGAATGAGTGTATTGACGAGGCGATGTTGGGAACATTTACCACGACAAGCAACCAGACTATTAAATATCACCATTTCTGTCACTTAAAGGAACAGTTCGCCCCAAAATGAAAATTCTGTCATTATCTACTCCGGCCCAAGTCAGGCGAAACTCATCCAAAACAGCTGTATCTACCTCATTATGTATTACTACAAGTCCTCACTGACGCCACTGCACCACGCTCCACCAGACCCCAGCCTCCCCTATTGGCTGGCAAGTTGTAAACAGGATTAGCCTTTTTTTCTTAAGAGTTTTTAAAACTCAGACTTAGTTTTTCAGGCAAAAATGCTTAATTAGCTTAATGCTAATGCAAATTTAGCAATACTGACATGCTAATGCTAATAGGCTAATGTAAACATGTGAATGCTAATGTTGCGAGTCCCAAAAGGCCTAGATTTACCTCATTATGTAGCATTATTCTAGGTAGAGCAATCTGTAACTTCTTGTATAATATGGCAACCAAAACATGGAAATTGGCTAATCCTGTTTACAGCTCACCAGCCAATAGGGGAGGCTGGGGTCTGGCGGAGCACGGTGCAGTGGCGTCACTGAGGACTCACAGTCCTACATAATGAGATAGACACTGCTGGTTTGGACTCAGAGCAATCATTTGGCTACAAAACACTTGGATTATGCTGCACATTGTTTAATTTTCTGGTCATTTTCTGCTCTTTTTGGAACAGCCAGGCTTGCGTTCACTTAGAATGTTTTTAGAGGAAAACTGAGGTGAACTGCAGCAGCTAACTGTGCGTTTGCCGGTTGTACAAACTTCAATGGCGTTTCAGCTGACATGGAGGTGAGTAGATAATGACTGAATTTACATTTTGGGGTTAAATTTTCCTTTAATATACACTATATGCCAGGTTAATAAATAGATCTGCTTTAATACTTTAAAACTGTACACTTTTTTATTTCCCTTCTTTACATTGTCTATATTTACCTGAAGACAAATGCTAAAAGTCGTATTTTTTGTATTTTCGCTCTACACAAGCACACCAAATTCCCCAAAGTCTTCCACCATCCCAGGAAACCGCCTGCGTTTTTGAGATGACCACATTTTGGTAAAAAGCAAAATCTTGTTATGTAGTGCTCAGAGGTGAAGGCATGTACACACACTTCTGATAATACCAGCATATATACAACCCCCACTATAAAGCATTCGCATGAATCCCAAAGGAATAACTACACTTTTCAAGTAAAACAGAGAATACGTCTTAAAAAAATATCTACCTGTATCTTACAAGTCTGCCTTTTCACCAAGCACAAATAGTAATTAAAAAAACTAATAACTGCTCAAAATAATTACACAAAATACAATTTTCAACCAGTTAGCGTGTAAAGCATATACAAATTTTAAGTGTAGTGTTGTGTGCAATTTGGGAACCTTAGTTCTTCTTCCAAAACAGGGGCTAAATAGGTCTTACACTGAGTCTAATCTCTTGTAGCCAGACCTCCGTCTCAAACTAAAAGAGGTCTGGAGAAATTCAAGCAGAACAGTTGGTTAGAAAAGGGCGGAGACACGGTGAGCTGTCATCATACTTCAAACCAATAAAACTGCAGAAGGGCGGAGCCTGGCGCTGCTGCTCACCTGTGTGACGCAGCCTGTCGGGAAACACGCCGTTATCCCCGTTACTGAGAAGAGTCTTCAAGCTAAGAAACTGTAAAAGCTTTATCGACTGAATTTGGTGTCGAGCGCAAACTTCTGACAAAACAGAATACGTAAGTCTATATTTTCATCCATTTTTATTGTTAGCGTAGCTACACTAACAAAGGAAACTTGTTTCTACCTGGACAGAAGGCGGGGCGTGTTGTGCTCCACAAGCTCTCATTAGCCAACATTTCCTGATGAGAAGTTCTCCAGACCTCCGTGAGCTTGAGACGGAGGTGTGGCTACGCGAGATTACATTGAGTCTTGCACTATCTTTATTTTACAAAATAACTAATAGCATTGGCTAATAGCATTAGCAACAAGAACTCATTTTAGCAGTGAGCCTTTCGGCCGCAGCAGGTTTAGTAGGAAGCTTCTTGTCTTTGAAGACAATACTTGGTTGACTCTTTTGGCTTAAATGGCATTTAAAAGCAGTAATAAATACTGTATGTGATCAAAGAAAAACAGAGACAAATGAAAAAAGTATCACTGCAAATTTTTCTCAATGCAGTTTGTCTGGATTTTCAACTATAAATACACAGTAAAAAGCAGCATGTTTTCAAATCGGGTCTCATCACCACAATGTTGATCAATCGAGAAGAAACTCGTGGAACTACAGTATTTGAAGGGATTCATTTCAAAACACTATATATCCTTTTGGAAAAAATTGCTACCTGAAACTCATCAGTCAATATTTCTAAACCAAAATATTCAATGTATTTCAAAAATTTTTTTAAACTTTAATAGTCATCCGTGATGGGCTTTATTGCCAGCAAACATTTTGGCAGAGTAGGTGTCAATTTTTTTCAAATGGTGGAGATTTAACTTTGGAATGAAACTCTTTATCTGATCTACTACTAGCAAAGTGTCACTTGACAACAGGTCAGTCTGGTTTACAGGTCGATGCTTGGTACAGTATATTACATTATCATTAACATGTCACAGTACTGCTGTCCTATGTAGCTTTCACAACAGAACATCACAACAGCCACAACACTTGGACCTGGAGAACTGTGGTTTGGTGAAAGCTTTAGCATCTCTAAATGTATTTGAAGGGTTTCATTCCAAAACGCTACAGATGCATTTTGGAAGAAAAAAAAAAATCACCATTGCTCAATATTAAAAAAGAAACCCCACACACATCTTCTAAAATGTTAATACTCTGTAAGTAAAGGGCTCCCGATTACTAATGATTTCTACAACAAGTGCGCTTGTGCTTTCTAGCTGCTCGGGTGGGATCTGCATGACTGGAGTGAGTGAAGTTGACTTTAAAAACTCCACCTGACACCAAAGTGCTGTCAGAGAATCACTGAACAAAATATGTAATTCCTGTGTTGACTGAGCCTCTTCAGTTACAAACTCAGCAGCTACTTCCTGGTCTGTGGATGTTCAGCCAGCAGCCTCCAGCTGGTTGATGCTTGTGTGATTTATACCGTACTGCCTGGTGTACGAGCGCACATTGGATTTCCCTCCTGCAGACTCCGGGGCTCTGCAGCCTAAACACTGCAGACCGTAATTTCCCTCAGCACTGCGCTTTAAAAAAAGCGTTACACACAAACTAATGAGCAAACCAACAAACCAACGCACAAACGGATACACACACACAGCCCGGCTCTTCTAGAGACGCTCCTCCCAAGCACCAAATAATATATGAGTTTTATTTTCATGACAGAAGTCATTTTGTTATTTAAGGTGCTTCTTTCAAAAGGTTGAGATCTCATTTTGGAATGAAACTCTTCAGTTATTAACGCTGACCTGCTGACTTGTTGGCCGTCACAGACCCAACAGGTACGAAGAGACAATGCCTTTCTGTGCGGAGGGCTGCAGGGACAGCAGGGTGGCCCGGTACAGAGACCGTCCTGTAAGGTTCAATCCCCAGGGTCCGCCCCGCAGAAGTGTCCTTGAGCAAGGCACTGAACCCCTACCAGCTCCAGCCTCAAGAAGAACTGCTCTGTGCTCGACCCTGACCTCTGACCTGCAGGAGACATGATGACTCTTCCCCCTCAAAGATCAATAGAGGATCACTGCCACTACTCAAAGACAATCACCTGTTCTCCACTGAGTTGGTTTGAAATCAAAAGGTAAAACTAAAAGTCTTTTTTCAGGCTGTAGGCACAACTTAAAGTTTTCAATTCTGAGGACAGGAAATAATTAAATGAGTTTAAGTTAGATAATAAAATCACACTAAAGTAATGTAAGAGCAAAAATCCACTAAATCCCATGTGGAGTGTGAAAGTTTGACCCTTCAGAATGACTTGTAATCTTAAGGTGCAATAGGAGCACTCCAGTCTCCAGTCTGTGTTAGAGTACTTAGAATAAATGGGGGGATTTTAGTCTCCAACTCTCCATGTTGTCCTGTGGGATACGACTCATAATGCATATTCAACTCTGATTTAAAACTAAACTGTATGGATCAAAAGAAAACGGGACTTTATCTTTCTCTTTGGAAGAGAGTATCTCTTTAATTGGCCACTACCCCATCCCGCTGTGATGCACAAAAATGCAAAATTACTTTTCTACTAGACCTAAAATAACCTGTCTGTATTTTCTGAAGAAAAAGGCACATATTCATGAAATATTTCAAAACAACAACAAAAGACACAGGCAGTAACTGGTGTGTGTGTGTGCGTCTGTGTATGGGTTAGTGAAGGGAGAGAGCGTTTATCTGTTACCACACAAACAAAAGATTCCTGCCTTAGTAAAGGTACTGAGGGCTCCGACTAATGGCTCCTCCTGTTTGCTGACCATTCGTCGTCTCATCCAGGGGTTTGGCTTCGGCACCCAGGCCAGCCCGGGTCGGATGGGGAGGTGATGGATCTGACGAATCTTAAGGGAGCTATGCAGTAAGGGTCGCTGTCACCCTCAGTTCTCTGCCACCAGCATATCGCTTATTTAATTTTTCCTCTCAAATCCTCTTCCCTGCTTTTTTCATCCAGACTCGAACTCACACAGCTGCTAACTCATCTACCTGTCCACACTCCCTGCTAAAACAAACACCCACCCCAAAACGGGCGTTTCCTCTTTGCGACGCCCATCGGTATTTGCGGTCCTTGGTGCTGAACAGTTAGTTGCAGACCGGTTGTTTGGGTCATACGAAGACCTTGGCGAGAGCATCCGCCCCGGCGCTGCCAATGTAGCACTTGGTGGGGTGGAAAGCCACATCGTGGATGGACTCCTCGAACTTCTTGCGGTGGGCAGTGAACTCCTGGATGCACGTCTTGCTCTCCATGTTCCACAGACGGATCGAGCAGTCGTGACCTGGGAGGACAGAGAAAGTGAGCAAATGAGGACTGAGAAAGAGCGAGGTGTATTTTGTTGTACTGGCACCGTATTAGAGGTTATAGTGTGTTCACATTATACTGGATGTACTGTAAATACAAGCTGCCGACCGGGAAAAACTGTTCACATCACCCTCCTAGTGATAATTACAAGTATGACATATCTCCCACTGTCACAAACTGCAGAAGGTGGCAAACATGGCAGCAAATCCATTCATGTTGGAATCCAAGGTAATAAAAAAAACAAAATTAGCAGTAATATTAATACAATCATACTAATACACTCTACTTACAGAAAGTGTGCAATATCTGCTGTGGTTGTGTTAAATTCATAAATAAAAGTGATTTTGGATGTGGATGTTCCAACGCGTTTAACACCTGGAGACTTTCAGATTGTAGTGACAAGATGTCATCCCGTTCTTACGCCTCTTCCGATATGTGAATATGGCATTAGTTATATATATATTACTTACATTTACTAACATTTATTGTACCCTGACTGGTGTACCAGGTGGGTGGGGTATACAAAAATGCTGTGGCAGTGGTCACATGACCCACAAGCACAATGCTGACGTCATTCATCACTGAACGATGCTAAAGACAGGGGTGTCCACTTTCCCCAAGTGTTATTTCACTAGAGCTGTTAGCTCAAAAGACACAGCAAAACTAAATCTGCATGACTGAAGTTAAATTAACTAAAGACTCAATGTGACGTTATGCAGACGATACTTCACTGTACGTCTCTGACCTTGAAAGATCCATTCTGGACATCCGTGAAAACTAATACATTTGGCAACTTCTTTGGTTATAAAAACACAGATGATGTATGGATATGGATAAATGCTAAATACTTACTGCCAGACATGAGGTACAGTCCATTGGGATCCACAGCTAAACTTGTGACAGCGTCCAGATGGGCGACCATGGAGTGGATCAGTTTACCTTTAAATTCAAAATGGATTAAAACACTTACCCATTTTGGTAAAACTCTTTGGTAATGATGAAGCTCTTTCAGTTTGTTTCTACAGTGCTGTTGTGTTCAAGAACCAAAGTCAGGTCAGTCAGTCACAATGAGACACATCGCTCCTCTATCACTGTTCACTATCAATCACTCTATAGCTGAATACTATCAACCTGCAAAATAATTTTTGACAAAATATGTCCTTTATTGAGCAGTACCTAACTGATAAAAAGGAAGTAAAAGTTGTATTATTGTGAACATTTAACTTGAAATACTAATCTTCATACCTTGGCTGGGATTTTTCACAAAACCCCCATAATGCTCCTCCTGTATGCAAATGATACAGGATACAGGGAGAAAACGCTACACAGAATTACCTTTAACTTTATAATCCTCAAAATACACTTAAGTTCCATTTTCAGCATCACATGACCTTAAATCTATCAAAACACCCGTGTGGCAAATTAAATTCCAAATTAAATCTTGAGGCCGTTCATGTTTCTCTCCTGGTTTTTCCGAGCTGGACCGCTGGAACGCCGTTTGTAATTACAACTGACCGGCTGGGAATTTCCAACGTCCAAGTCTGAATGGAGCGCAGCGTAACCCTCTGCACCCGCTGGACACATGACACAGTTGACTTGATGATATATTCCTTGCCAAATTATCATGCAGTCTTTCTCTGCAGCTAATTCCTAGTACCTGTGTTATTGTCGAAGAACTGAATGTGTCGGTCCTCCTGGGCTGTGATGGTGATTGGCAGGGTGGGATGACTCAGCACTTTGTTGATTTTGCATGGAGCGTCTGCGTGGGGGCGGATAAGAGAGGGATGACATTATCAGTTTAACTGTTTGTATCTGCAGTCTTCAGTCTGTCAGGACTGTGTTATTTCCTGTCACATGCACCGTGAAGCAGCAAAGGCTGAGGAAACTTAAAACCTCAAGGCAAGAGATTTTTGACTTTTCTCAACTTTTGAATGTCACTAGAGTGAAGCATGTGATGAGCTTTTGATCAGAATCAATCAGAATGATGGAAAAAGATGGGAAAATAAGAGTCTAGGTCAAAAATGACCAGAGTTATGTTTTTAACCACTGGACACATAATAATTATAATTTAAATGACAAATTTGAATGAATATTTATAACATGGGAGTGAGTGCAGGTCTCTGGACGGCCTCCTGATTTTCTGACCCCAGTCTAGTGAGGTCTGGTTTACCTGGCGATCCGGTGGACTCCAGCTTCAGGATGAGCTGCTGCGTCTCCATGTTGAAGAGGCCGATGTGTCCGGTGTTGAACGACGTCACCATGTGTGCCGGCTCGCTGCTCACCAGGTCCACCGAGGTCGGCACCCCCAGCTCTGAGGCAGGCAGACAGGGAGAAACTGATTCACCAACTTTTCCCTGAAGCTGATTCGGACTTTTTTCAACGTGACCGATTCTGAAAATTGGCCGATACCGAGCAGCAATCCTCTCCATTATCTTCACAACTTTTAAGTGTTTGTAATTACAAGCACCGACTTGGTCCATTAGCTTTACTGAACAACAGAGACTTAGAGCATCAGTTTGGGGTCGTTGGACAAATGATCCAGATCTAATCCATTTTTGTCATTACAGTCACATTCAGGAAAGACTTGTTTTACATCCTGACAAAATATATCGAGGAGCAGCTGTGACTGAAGGGACAGGCAGGATCCTCACCTTCCTGCTCACTGAGAGTTTGGAGAGAAAGCAGCACATCATAGATTCACCTCTAATGAAGCTTTTATTCCAAGCTTTTATTGAATGATATGGAAACAGTGGAGTGGTCCTGTCTTTATTGATCTGCAAATGTGCTTCATCTTTTACTTATTTTTATTGATTGATTGATTTATCTTCCTGTTTTTATATAATGTTTTTCTTTTTTCTTTTTCAATGTAGTCTTATTCATTGATTTTATGATGTTTTATTTTTTGACTGTTGTTTCATCATCTTGTATATTACTGTGTATTGTATCAGGGCGTCATTATAAAAGAGGGCAGCTGCTCTCAACTGACCACCCTGCATAAATTAAGGTAAATAAATAATAAATGTAATTTGGTTTGCCTCCATCCAGAGTTCTATCGATGTTGTTGCAATTCCTATTGGCCAATAGAGGCCGATAAAAGTTATAGATTACTTAAAGCCCCTTTAATTGCTAAACAGGGTTTTTAGAGATGTCAGTTTTTTTGTTTTTATTGACACCAGCGATGATGATGATGAGACATGATGATGATGGTGTGATGTCAGTAGTGATGATTGGTTGGCGGAGGAGGGACGTTTCTTACCTCCTCTCTCGTTGAAAACGGCGAGGGCCGGCGAGACGTCGGCGGCGTTCCACAGCCGGACCGTCCCGTCCGCCGAGCAGGACAGGAGGCGGCGGTGGGCGGAGCTGTAGACGAGACCCCACACCGAGTCCGTGTGACCGCACAGCGCCCCCCGCAGGACCGAGGGCTCTGCGGCAACGAGAGAGACAGAGAGAGGGAACGGCGATGAAGATGAAGACATTATCAAAATAAAAAGGTGAATAGAGCAAAATTTCTGCTGAACTCAAGCATTTTCAAAACTCTAGCATTAAGAGGATGAAGAATATAATAGATAATAAGCATTGTAATTATGATAAAAAAAAACAACAAAGAAAACAGGAAGGTATAGAGTAGAGGAATAACCTTAAAAAAATTAACTATTCCAAATAACCTTTTTCTTTTTTTAGATTATTTGGGCTTTGTGCCTTTATTATGATAGTTTTACAGTAGAGAGAGACAGGAAAGATTAGGAGAGAGGGGGATGACCACTGGGCCAGCAGGATGCCCCCTGTATAATCTTTAGAAAATGCAGCATGGCAGGACAAAGCGGAGCGTACCATAAGAGTCGTAGGGGTCGATGTTGGGGCTGGGGGTGTTCCAGCTCTGGATGGTAGCGTCCACCCCCCCGCTGAAGCACTGCTCCCCGCTCGAGCTCATGGTGACACACAGGACCGCCCCGCTGTGGAGGACAGACGCAGAGAGAGGGAAGGTTTCACTTTCTCAACTCATCTGTGTGACTGGTTCAGATGTTTCTGTGCATTCGATTTGGACTTGATTGAGGCCTGAAAAGTTGAGCGTGGCCCGACAACATCCTGAAGCCAAGCCTGACTCAAACTGAGCAATTAAGTGAGAAATTCCACCTGTTCCAATTGGTCCGGCCATAAAGCTCTGATCTGATTATGGTAGAGTTGGTGAAAATGTTACTGATAAATACAGGATGTAAGGAACAAGGTGCACCGAGCTGGTCAGTATTGTAGAATAACCCCAACAAGGTGAATCAAGACCCCGACACCAAGAGGTCACCTGATCACTCCAAGAGACTTATTCTGAAATACTGACTGGCTCGCTGTACATTATCACGCTTATTACACGGCTATATATCAGAGAGAGACAACATTGAGACAACATTCTATAGTACTAATTTCAAAAATTCAAAAGTTTAAAAAGCCAGTTAGTATTAAGGACAAACTGCTATTAGTACGTGATAAACATCAAGTTAACATAAGAATAAGAGATAAAAATCATTATGTACTACCAAAAATAAAAACTGAAATGGGAAGACGGACTTTTATTTTCAGAACTGTTAAATTATGGAATTCATTACAATAACTCACTCAAGAACAGTACGGCGGTTGGATTGTTGATTGCAAGATTTACAGATTTAAATGTAGTTATCATCACACTATTGTATTGCACTGTCAGTAGGTTTGTAGAGTGAACACATGTAGATTAATATGTGTATATATGTAGGTCCATTCGAGATAAGTGTCAATGTATGTAGGTTATATGTGTCATGCATGTATGTATATGATATATGTGTGTCAACAATTATGTGTTGTATAATATGAATTATTGTATGCTTAAATGTTTTTAATGTGGACTCTTGGAAGATTAGCCAATAGGCTAAAAGAGATCCAAATAAAATCAAATCAAATATATATCAAACACATTAGTCATTTCACAGGATTATAAAGTAACTTAAAGGCTTCCACCAACACCTAGTTGTGCAGGACTGCTGCAGTGAAGAAGGAGTAATGTCTTTTTGACACAAGTAGGGCTGCACAATAAAAAAATATTAAAAATAATAAAAATAAAAAATCTCAATATGAGCTACTTCAATTTCCAAATCATAAGAGGCTGCAATTATTTCATGAGAGTGGTGACTCCTAAACATGATATTCTGGTTCTCAAAGCCCAATTTCTGGCCTATAAATTAAATTGCACATTGTAAAAAAGTTTTTTGTATTAAAAATCTTTCATATTTGCTAAAAAATCTAAAATACTGAAAAGTCTGTGTCCGTATACTGTATTGCAATTTATATCGCAATTGCAATATTCAGCAAAATAATCGCAATATGATTATTTCTCAGTATTGAGCAGCCTTAGCCACAAGGTGGTGCCAGTTAATTTGATTAGAGATCAACAAAATCGATTAGACTTCTTGACTGCAGAGTGATATGATCAGATGGGAAACAGCGGACTGGTCAGAATGGCTTCATTGGCCAATCAGAATTGAGCATTCTATGACATTCACCGCAGCTGAGATAGAAGAAGAACTCACCAGTGGGCCCTGAATGTGTAGATGGGCTCCACATCCAGAGCAGCACATCTGGAAGACAGCAGCAGGAACAGTGAGCAGAAAAACAACAGGCTTAATGGATATTTTAAGATAAAGTCCAAACTTTAATGATCCTGTGGGGAAACTGAGTCGCTGCAGCAAGAAATAGTAACAGGATACAGCAAACAAAATAAAATATGAAAACAAAGGAGCAAATGGGGGAGTATTTAAACGTGACACCACTGACCGATTACAACACTAGAGCGTATTAGATAGAAATATGAATTAATATAATACAGTACCCGTCAAAAGTCTGGACCCACCTGACTGAATGTTCTGTGTTCTTCATTCTCTTAAAGCCATTTTGATCTAAAGGCTTCTGCTTAAATTCTTGAAATTAGTTTCTTAGACAAATATAAATAGTGAAGTTGATCCTATGTATGAATTTCTTTCCAAAGCCTTTGTCTTTCCATCAAGGCAAAGGGCGGCTACTTTAAAGAATCTAAAATATAAGATAGTTTTGATTTGCATAATTGCATTTGTGTTATGTCACAGTTCTGATGTCGTCACTATTATTCTAAAATGTGGGAAATAGTCAAAATAAAGAAATATGTGGTGTGTCCAGACTGTTGACGGGCAGTGTGTGTGTTGGTGACATTTGAAGGCGCTCACTTCTTGGCGGGCGCGGTCTTCTGCAGGTTCCACAGTTTGAGGGTGTGGTCCTCGGAGGCGGTGACCAGGACCGGCTCCACCGGGTGGAAGGCCAGGCTGCGCACCGAGTCAAAGTGGCTCCGCAGAGTGAACTTGGGGTTCCAGGTCTTCCTCAGGGCGTCTTTGTTGTTGGTGATCTGAGGGAACGAGGAGCCGACGGGTTAATGGTTAGAGACGGGCAAAATATATCAAGTCACTTCACAATATACATCGCAATATTTTTCATCTTAGTCTTCCAATATCGACCTGATATCTATATCTAACCCTAATGTGGACTGCTACTGATTTCTGAGTTTCTGTATATGTATGTACGTATATCCATCAAATATCCAGGAGCAGAAAGCTGAAACAGAGGGAAGTTAAATGTGTAGAAACGTAGTAGAAAATTTGTTTTAACCAATGTATTTACTGGATTGTAGACTATATAAACCACCCAACAGATTACAATTACAGTCATAACAAAGAATGAAACATACACGGTGAATAAATAAGGTAAAAAAAAAAAAAAAGTTGGATAAGTGTGAATATTATGTCATCCAGCTGTCTAAATGTGGATACAGATGTTGGTTATGTCAGACCGTCTTCAGGGGATTTACATACTGTACGCTCTTAAGGGAAGTCCTGAAGATTTTGAGGACATGTGAGGTTTGTTTATGGACTTCATGAAGTTAATAATCCCCCTGAAATGTATGATATGTTTGTTCTGTCTTGATTTTTACCTCCTGTGTATCTCTGTATTTATGTCTTTTGTTGCTCTGTAAAGCAATATATACAGAGAGGTACTGAGTGATGAACTTCAGGTGATGATCGATCCCTTGTTGAGGACATTTGGGCCTCTTGAGTACAGAAGCGCAACAACACACACTCCTCTCTAAATCGTCCCAAACACCTCCACTCCCTCACTTTTCCTGTACCGTTCTTACCAATGACCATTCATCCATCCATCTATGGATCCATCCATCCACTTTCCCCCCCTCCTTCCTTCTATCCATCCACCTCCTTTCTTTTACACCCTCCTTCCCCATCCGTCCCCCTACAGAAACACCAGCAGGCCAGTTGGGAGTTGGGAGTCGTACTCACGTCGTACGCCAGGCTGTCGGCCTCGTTGGCCACCGTCAGTCCGGCCAGTTCTCCCAGTCCCAGCTCACTGGACACCGCCTCGTCCACCCGGCCCAGGATGAAGGACTTCCCCGACGACGGCAGGAACGTCATGGCCTCTGCTGGGACACACGGGACACACGGGACGGGGTCAGGCTGATTATACAAGCCATCTGCAGGTTTCAGAAAGACAAATCTGACACCTTTTAAGACCTTCTCAGTGCCTGGAACTGAATTTAATAAAAATGTATGGGCAGAATAAGAAAAAGGACACGGGGAAACTAATTGTTAAGGGACATGAAGTCCAGCTGTGTTTAGTAAAGCAGACAGGATGCAGATTGTACGACTAACCCTGTTCTGTATTCATTTAGGAGTGAACCTCTAATTGAGACATTTTTAAAGACATTTTAATACTTTCTTTAAGGTCTTAAAATGATATAATTTATTTTAATTTTATCGTTTAGATATATAGGACTTTTTGATGAAACCCTTCAATTCTTCTTAGACTATTAAGACTTTTCTCAGACTTTTTAAGGACCAACTGATTCCCTGTAATAATGTGATACTTCATTGATCCCTGTAGGGAAATTCTCTTTCTCCCCTCCACAGGGAGGTCAGAGGTCAGAGGTCAGACGTCAGCTACTTTTGCTGGTTCAAATCTTCAGACCGGCTGGGAAAACGTGGATGGGGAAAGTGAATGAGTTGCGCTCTCCGCTCCCACAACAACCAACGAAGGCACTTAACAAAATTTAAGAAGCAGTAATGTTACACTAAATTAAATTATCAATAAAATTAAAAAATCTGCGACACTTGGATGAGCGTGTCGACTCCAGGCAGGGGGCCTACCTTCTTCTGGACGTCCCACTTCGTGCTCATTGAGCCGGGGGACGCTGGGCCGGGAGGGGGGCGTGACGGGGGGCTGCATGGAGGGAAGAGACGGCATGGAGGGCAGGGAGGGCTCCTCAGCATCCCGCAGGTTAGCCAGCATGTCCTGCAGCTTAGACCGGTTAGGTCCTGGTGTGGAGGAAGAGGAGGAGCAGGAGGAGGAGGAGAAGATGGGAGAAGTGAGATGATCAGAGGGTTTATGGTGGTGATGGAAATGAGAGGAGGAAAAACAAATATCGAGGGAGGAGAAGGAGGAGAAAACGGGTACAAGAGGAGAAACAGAGGAACAATACAAGGAAAATGAGGTTGGGAGAGAGATGAAGAACAGATATTAGCAAACTGGAGGCAAAGGAACTGTCAGAGTCCAAACTGTCGTCAATACAACAGGAATCTGAACTTAGACCAGCAGCGTTAGGGATGAAAATAAGCTGCTAGATGGATGCAGGAGCTCCACAGCTGAATAAAGCTTAGAGAGGATAGAACGCAAAGATGAAGGCAAATAAATCAGGGGGAAAAAGTGAGAGTAAACAGAGATCAGAATTTTGCATGAAAAGTAAAGAGTTGAAATGGCAGAAACAGATGAAATGTACTCAAGTGTACACACCGAGCTGGTAAACCGCAGCATTACTGAACACAACACATAAAGACATGGAGAAACAAAAAAGGAACAAGGATATTAGGGATGCACTGATATCAGATATTAGCCTGATTCAAGGCTAAAATAGTGGATCAATATCAGAGAATTGCCTGAAAGTGAAAATCCAATGCCATAATCCACTCAAAGTAAAGCAAATTACTTTCTTTTTTACACGCAGTAGGATGATAGATCTCTCTAGTGGAGAAAAATGGATTATACCGCAATCATTTTTGTCCCATGAGCCCAAACTAATGGTCTAAGTCTGCGTTGGTCAGAAATGGATTAGCATAATGGATTAGACTGGTACTCGGCATTGGCCAATGTATAAAATTTAGTAAAAAGTCGGTGCATTCCTTTGGGAAACTTAGGAATCAACAGGAAGGTAAAAGAGGTCTGGGTTATTGAAAGATGGAAAGAATAAAAGAACAGAGGAAAAAATTATTTGAAAGCCTGAAGAGAAGTCCAGAGCTGTTCTCAAAAAAGAAAAAAGCGGAGGACACAGAGACACAGACAGGGGGCGCTAGAGATGGTAAAGAGGTGAGTGACGTCTACCACAGTCCACTGCTACCCTAGTCACCTTTTAACACAAGACCAAACCTCTGGCAGAGACAGAGAGGAAGAGAGAGACAGAGAGGTAGAGTAACAGAGAGTGAGAGAGAGAGAGATCAATAGATAGGTCGATAGATAGTAGATCGTTAGGTTGACAGGTAGATCTTAGGTTGATAACTACATCGTTATGTGAACAGGTAGATTGTTAGGTTGATAGGTACATCGTTAGATCGACACATACATTGTTAGGTTGATAAGTAGATCGTTAGGACAACAAGTAGATTGTTAGGTCAGCAGGTAGATCGTTAGGTCGACAGGCAGATCGTTAGAATAGCAGGTAGATCGTTAGGTCAACAGGTAGATCGTTAGGACAACAAGTAGATCGTTAGGTCAGCAGGTAGATCGTTAGGTCAGCAGGTAGATTGTTAGGTCGACAGGCAGATCGTTAGGTTGACAGGCAGATCGTTAGAATAGCAGGTAGATCGTTAGGTCGACAGGTAGATCGTTAGGTCGACAGGCAGATCGTTAGAATAGCAGGTAGATCGTTAGGTCGACAGGTCGATCGTTAGGTCGACAGGCAGATCGTTAGGACAACAAGTAGATCATTAGGTCAGCAGGTAGATCGTTAGGTCAGCAGGTAGATCGTTAGGTCGACAGACAGATCGTTAGGTCGACAAGCAGATCGTTAGGACAACAGGTAGATCGTTAGGACAACAGGTAGATTGTCTGGTCAATAGGCAGCAACAACAGGTAGATCGTTAAGTTGAAAGGTAGATTTTAAATCGACGGCAGATCGTTAGGTCGAGAGATCACTGGGATGACAAGTAGATCGTTAGGTCGAGAGATCATTGGGATGACAAGTAGATCGTTAGGTCAACAGGCAGATCGTTAGGTCGATAAGTAGATTGTTAGGGCAATAGATTGTTCATTAGGTCTATAGATTGTTACTTTTGAGCTCCACTACCAGCAACGAATCTGACGTTCTCCTGCTCCACATGGTGCCTGGTGTTGATATGATATTTATGTGAATGGGTACATCAGAAAACAACTAATATCAGCTTTATTTCTCCTTATTTCAATGAGGGAGAACGCTTGCATCAGCCATCAAGAATTGAGCCTTGTACATTTTTTAGCTTGGACGCAACGCAGACGCAACGCAACGCAACGCAACGCAACGCAACGCAACGCAGACGCAATGCAACACAGACGCAACCTGACGCAACGCAAGCAGTGGAGCATCTTTCAGTGCTTTTAAAAAAATAATTCCTTCGATGGCTGACACCCGATGGCTGTGGTGGAGCAGGGCCGTTAGTTAGGTCGATAGCTAGACAGATACCTAGATATTTAAAGCTAAAGAAAAAGAGAAAAAGCCATGGGAGTGAGAGGACAGACACAAAAGAAGAGGCAGAAGGAAGAGAGAAAGATTTGAAGAGAGAGGATGCACCAAAGGCCTTGTACAGGACTTACTCTTCACCCCCTTCTTGCCCTTGCGTTCCTTCCTGTATTGCTCCTTGAGCTGGGCTATCAGTCCCTGGTCCACGTCCCAGGCCAGTTCGCCCAGGGAGGACTGCTCTTCCTTCTCTACAGGCCAGGAGGAGGAGGAGGAGGAGGAGGAGGAGGAGGAGGAGGGGAGGAGGAGGGTGGGGCAGAAACCTGTTGTAAGTGTCTGGATGCACTACATATCCACCAATTTTAGTTTGACAGTCTACTGAGCCAGACGGGACCAAACGCACCTAGATAACCACTACACTCCAAATTCAAATGAGGAAGGCTTTCTAAGAATCTAACTTTCAATCTACCGCTCTAAAATGTACTAAAATGGGTAATATCGTTGAAGTGTGAGGGCAACAAAGTACTGTATACCTATACTGTAGTAGTGTATCCTGCATATAGATGGCATATAATGTGGCCCTCTTTAATCAGTGCAGTGTACAACGCCTTAGTACAAGTGTACTAAGGTCTTCTGGAAAGTTTTTTCCCCACTCAGACTCCAAACATTGACAACACATTCAGCTCCTCCTTTAACAACAAGAGGAGGACATGAACACAGTAAGGTCATGAAGAGAATTTCCAACAGTGCTGAAATTCTCTTCGAGAACAGACAGATATGAAACGGAGGGAATTCATGTCTCGGCCTGTTGTGTCTGCATTGGTGAACATGGAAACACGAATGTACACAACACAAAAAGGTGCCATTCAACAAACAAAGGGTTGGAAAACAAATGAAAATTCAGGCTAACGTCAATTGCAGCTTGAATGAAATTTGATGGTTCTCCTCAGTCCTGCAAATGAAATGTTAATGCAGTCGAGCAACACTGGTTCGCATAGAGAAGTCACAAAAAGCTTTTACAGTTAAGCAAACAACATTCCATGATAAATGATCATGATTCTGTCAGCCATCTCAGTCTCTCTGCAGCAGCAGCAGCAGAGCAGCACGATGCATGAAGGTTCAGACAGCAAACGCCTTCAATGCTCATAAGATCAAATATGCTGAAAATGTCTGCACATGCTCAACGGGTACATGAGCGGATCCAAAGATGGAAAACATGCAAATTCACTGAGGGGGAGTCTGCAGGAATGATTGGAGGCACGATTACAGCGTATTAAAAGAAAGAATGGGTTTTCTGCTTCCTCCTGGTAGCCCGGGGCTAGTGATGCGTTGGGTCGAGGAGGTGGAGTGGGATCAAGAAGAAAAGACTTCAGAGTCGGCGCTCACAGCCACAGAGGATGACAAATCTGTTTCATAACGGAGCGGCTAGGAGCCAGCCACAGACTATTTTAAACTGTCCTTTATTATGTGTGTGTGTGTATGCTCAGTTGGCCTATTATTACAGTTTATGAAGGGAGACAGAGGGGATGAAAAGCAAGAGGAGCTGATTTCTGCCATTCCACAACAGATTCTCAGCTTAAGACAAGTTATTGCTTTTGAAAATAGGGAAAGCTATAGAGACTTACACCAACTGGTCACAATCTGGTTTTAACGCCTTGACAACTGCTTTTATCTGGTGAGAAAAAACCCAACAAACCCAACAAACCTGGTGTTTGCAGTGTCAGAATCAACCTGTAGTCTGTAGCACTCCTTCTGTACGACTACCTGGTCTGTGAAGTGTTGAATCACGAACTGCGTGGGGAAGCCTTTTGTCATTGGTTGTTATAAACAGAATGTGTTGCTAGGTAACAGCAGAAAAGGGGATTTTGTGTAAACTGCGGGGGCAGCCAGGTCACCAGCTGGGAACTTTTTATAAAGAGTTTTTTTACTTTGGCAAACAGAGGAGGCATGTGGTGGGTGAGCTGGTGCAGCGATGGCCTTGTGCTCCATTCACAAACCCATCTGTTTTTATTTCTTTCGAGACAAAATGTTTGGGTTTATTTTATCTCACCTTCACAGTCTTCTTTCTGTGTTTTCATTTTTATTTGTACAAATAAGCAGTCTAATATTTTACCACTTTTCCCCCTAGAGATGATTGGCTGGCTGCAGGTAGCAGAACTGAAGTGAAGGTTGTTTTGATCTGCTGTCCTGCCACAGCCCTCTGCACCTACTGTGGCATGCAGACATACACATCCCTACAGATCCCACTCTGACTCTGGGGAATAGAGCCAAGAAAAAGTAATAAACTTCTAAATGGGAGTTCCACAGGGCACGATTTTAGGGCCTGCATTTTTTCCTTTTCAAATGATTTAGAAGGGTTTACAAAAAGCAAAATTCTGTTTTAAAATGACCGCCAAGAGTTATAGGAAAAGTCAAATTATGTTTTATGCTCAAGATGTCCCAAAAACATTTCAACCTCTCTATGACTGATCCCTCCTCTCTATGCCATACTCCTCCTTCTGGACAACACAAGTACATGGATCAAATTTTCCCTCCAATCCAGTGTTTTAGGCCAATATTATACACACCCACACATTTCACACTATGTATACCCAGCAAACATTTTGACTTTGAATAGAAGTTGATGTGACAGCCTGCAATGTTGAAAACCCGAGCCGAATATAATGCCAAAATGAAAGATGACATAACGTTCGTAGTCGTCTGTAGCTGCTACCTGCATCGTTCTGTGGATTCAGGGCCTAAATATCTTCCTGATATCATTCCAAACAGTTTCCAAAGCTGATAAATAAGAATTTTTACCGCGCCATAATATCACATTGTGAAAAATTTGTGCCGGTTTCAGTTGACTTTGACCTCAGCTGCCTCCTGCACGTGCTTGCTGGGTATCTTACAGTGGTAGCCATTGTAAAAGTCCCCTGTCATGCATTCATCCTGCATCTATCCTGCATTGATTCTTCATTTTTGAACATTATACAGCTGAACCAAATTTATTTAAAATTGTTTTATGTTTTAAAACAAGTTACCAAGACCATTCCTTGCAATTCCAAGAGCTGAAATGAGAGCAAAACTTGATGTTTCCAAGTAATTCCTCTTGAGGATTGAGCCAAAGTGAGGCAGGAGTTCAGCAACCATGAAGTGGGACTTCTGCAACGGCTAAATCTGTATATGTTCAGTAAACTGTAAGTTAAGGCTGTAGGTGTCTTTATAAGTCAGTAACTGAATCAGTGATTTAGATCAGCGGGTTTCAGTCATGTGGCATGGAGAAAAGTCAACAGGTTTTCATCCCAAACAAACATGACAGCAGCTTGGCATCTTCAACCAGGAGGAACCAATTAGCGAAACTGGCAGGTGTGGCGTCTGGTTGGAATGAAAACCTGCAGACTCTGATGTCACACTGGCACATGATTAAAACCCACTGATCCAGATTGTGAAGAGCCCCGCCCCCCCGTGGTTCCTTCGTCTCACCCCAGTCCCCGCTGTCCTCCCCGCTCCTGGACTCGGGCGATCCGTCCAGCTCGTCGGGGCTGGCCAAGAAATCGAACCCCTTCAGGGCCTCCTCTGTGTCGGGGTCGTCGCTGAGGTCAGAGGTCGTGGAAGACGGGGTAGACGACTGCTTCTTCCTCACCATCTGTGAAGAGTTACAAAATGAGGAAGAAGATCCCATGGCTCACAGCAGCAGCAGCTTGGTTCTTGATATAGAAATGCTGTGAGTTAGCTTCCACACACTGGCTGCACTTCCAAATCTGCATTTAAAAGCCAAGCAATCAAAATGAAGGCTCAAAACAGAAATACAGATGGTATATGCAGGGCTGAGGATGACATTTTGTTAGTAGTCAGAGGTAACCCACCATCATCTGGAGTCCTACTCTATTCTAAAAACCCAGTTGAATGCTAAAACAGTAAAAGTGGCTGGTGAATTTTGACTTGCACCACCCACTTTGGGCCTGTAGACCAAAAAGTTAGTTTCCAGCTCGACCTACTTCAATGTAAATGTTGTCTATTTAAATGCCTCTTACAGACAACTCCTTTGAAATCAATAGACAACAGCTCTGGGATACTGTATATCCTGGGTATGACTTTGCTGTAGTTGGAGAAGAGCACAGGAAACATTTTGCCGCTTTCTTCTTTTTTTATCAAGCTGGGTCCATTTTGCCATGCTTTCTTGTGCTTGTTGTGCAGTAAGAGACAGGAGCGACGATTTGCTCACGTACATCATTGTTAAGTTGGAGGCATTTTGCCTAAGCTTCCTTTATCTTTATATCACGAGGACAACAAAGGAAATACGTGTCTGACTTTACTGTGACATCCTTGCTGATTTGATTTAAGCTTGATGTCCTGTTTGGTAATGTGACGAGCTACTGCCCAGATTAAATAACCCCCAGTGTGTGTGAGTGTTGTTGTGTGTGTGTGTTGTTGTGTGTGTGTCCTGTCTTACTGTGGCCAAGTCCAGGATGGTCTTGTCCCGTCCTTCGCTGTCCTCCTCCTCCTCCTCGTCGCTGAAGTCCGCTGCAGCGCTCTCTATGAACTTGAAGGCCTCCAGCACAGTGGCCGAGTCAGACATGTCGGGTTTACTGGAAGGATGGAGAGGGAGAGAGTGATGGAGAGAAGAAAGAGGAAAGGTGAGTCTGGGGGTGACGGCCGCATGAAGGTTAAAGAAGAGAACTTGTTACTGGATGATAACCAGTTTGAACCCCAGGACAGACTGGGAAAATCTTGTTCAGGGAAGTGAATGAGTAACTCGATTACTAACACTTACACCGACTTAGTTTTAGCTGCGTTCTCCATCTCTGCTGAGACACTGAGCTTAATGAGCTGCTGCTTAACTGTGCGACTCTTCCAAATTTAAAGCGCTGTCAGCTTTAGTTTATTAGCAATAAGCAGCAGATAGCAAAAGTATTCTCTACTGCAGCAGCCATTAACCTGCCAACTACCAACAAATGTTTAGTTCATTTCTAATGATGGTTATTAGCTTCTGTGATCTTTGTTGTTGAGTGCGTATTTCTATGACTTCTTTAGGTTGTTGTGACACCCGAGTCTCCATCTGGGATTCATTAAGCATCTCATTTAATCTCATCCCATCTCATCCCATGTCGTCTCAGCTCATGTCATCTCTTCTCGTTTGATCCCATCTCATCTCTTCTCATGTCACCTCATCTGATTTCATCTCATCCCATCTTCTGTCATGTCATCTGATCTGATCCCATTCCATCTCATCTTATCCTGTCTCATTTCATGTCATCTGATCTCATCTCTTCTCATCTCATTTCATCTGATCCCATCTCATCTCATCATCCATTTCATCTCGTCATCTCATTCCATCTCATGTCATGTCTGATCCATTCCCATCTCATCTCGGCTCATTTCATGTCATCTCATCTAATTTCATCTCATCTCTGACCAGCTGTTTGCCACTAGATTGCGCCACAACCTGCCTGAAGATCTCAGATTAGCTAAATCAGTATCATCTTTGAAATTCTCTTAAGACTCATTAAGGATATACTGCATCTTAAACTGTCTTGTATTCTTTTTAGTTCTTCCTATCCTTTTAATTTCTTCTGGTCTCTTGTTTAATTTATGTTTCTTTCATACCGTACACTGTTTTTATGTGAAGATGCGGTTTTCAAGTGCTACATAAATTCACTTTATTATTATCGTCTCATCTACCTGATCATGCCGCTGTCCTTCAGTGAGGACGGTTCGGTGCCGTTGACCATCGGCTCGGCTTTCTTCTCTGCAGGTTTTTCTCCTGAATCTCCGGCCAGGCCGAGCAGCGCCCGCACCCTCTGGGACTTCACATCCAGGATGGTGTCGGTGTATCCCACCTCCTGCAGGTACCTGAGGACAGGAGACAGGAGCCGGGTCAGAGGAGGCTGAAGAGCTTTGAAGGAAACTGTTGCACCTTATTGAGAAAGCTATTAAATCTGCACTTTGTGAGACTTTATGTAAAAATCCAGCTGTCTTATCAGTCTAAATTCCAAAGTGTGTGTGCAGCAGAGCAGAGCGTCTCATCTCCACTAACTGAGCCGCTGTAGATTCTCCCTGTTTGTCCAAATTAAATTCTGCTCTCAGTTTGTTCACTGGTGGGAAATCTTCTCCACACAAGAAGAGACTGATCCAGACTGAAGAGGGAAATCCAGAAGAGTCTCCTGAACAGCAGAAAGCACGTGCTCCGTCCAGAGAAAATCACACTTTTCTTCTATGATTCTGCAAGTTCCTGGTGACCCAAAACAAAAAAATACCTACAACAGTCTTGTGTTGTAGGTTAGGCGCTTAACTGATGCTCTAATCCAAACCAACGTCCAGTGAGTGCACAGGTAGAATAAACTTCAAATTGTACATCACCAACATTATAAGTAGTAGTCGTTTTTTAGGGGTCGGTTCCGATGATCAATTGTTTTGACAGTGATCGAACCGCCGATTGAAATGAAGCATTTTCCCCGGGACTTTCTACTAACAACACATCATGTAAAAGTGAACAGTCAGCATAAACAATAAAACTTCAACAACAGTGTGAGCCTTCCTCTACCCACTGAACCTCACAGGACACTCCCAGGGTTTCCACCATGACACTGAGGTGAAACTCCATGACTTTCCATGACCAAGTCAGAGCGCTTCCATGACCTAAAACCTTATTGGATTTCAGTCTGGTTTCCACTCCAGTTGGGCTGAAAACTGTCTGATGCAACGAGTGTGCGAAACAAATTGGAAAATACATTCTCCCATATTCCTGTGACCATTTGTAAAATTCCCTGATATTCCCAGACTTCCGCAGAGAAATGAATCAAATTCCCTGCCTGGAATACAACCTGTCAAAACTCCACAATATTCCAGAAATCCCCTGAATCAGAGGAAACTGATAGCTTCTGTCACCATGTTGTTCTGCTGCAGTGTGGTGCCTCGCTCCACTGAGCCACACAACACCACGATTATCCTGAACATCATCAACGGGCCGGCTTCCTTTAAAGGGGAATGGACACCCATTTTAAGAATTCACATGTTCTTCCTCTGCCTCAGGACAGTTCAGTCAGTACTTATGAACCTGCACCACCCTAAAGCTACAAACTGGAGAACTGAGCCTTGGGATGTAAAATCTGGCTCTGCTCCATTGACAGTGAATGGGGCTCTGACTTTGTTGACCCATGAGATTTCTGTGTGAGTTCTTGCACCCAAATGATGTTTCAATTCTGGTTCATACCTGTTAGCAATGCTGGAATATAAACTTCATTTTGGTGTCAACTCAAAAACTTAACTCAGCATCTTATGGCTCTATACAGTCAGAGCCCCATTCTTTGTCAATGGAGCAGCCAGATTTTACATCCCAGTGATTCACAAGTTCAAGGGTTTTCTCTCTGATTTGTAGCTTTAGGAAAGAGAGGTGCAAGTTCACAAACAGGCTGAACTGTCCTGAGAACATTATGTGAATTGTTAAAATGGGTGGCATTCCCCTTTAAACTTACAACGCCAATATCCAATCAGAAACGCACAACAGGCTGAAAAGAAGTTAAAGCTAACTCCGTACTTTACCTTCCTGAGGAAAGGACAAAACGAGGATCCTGCCGACCTCCGAGACGCGTTTTTATGGACTTAATTTATCCTGTGAGGACGGAGTTTCAGCCTGAACAGCATCCTGAGTGTTTGTTCACA